>NW_020447974.1:381315-383403 GCF_003343035.1 Apteryx rowi
GTGCGGAGCCTGCCGGCGGCTCGGGGAGGCTCGGGGCCGCCGCCGCTCGCTGCCCTTCCCCGGCGTTTCCCCCTCGCAGCCAGAGCCGGGCCGTGCCGGGGAGCAGAGCAGCGGCGCCGCGGGCTGCGCCGCTCCCGCCCGCCGGCCGCACACGCCGCCGCCCGCTTCGAGCGGCTCGAAATGACAGGATCTTCCTCTCTCCTTATTGTCTTTTATTTTACTAAAAATAAAAAAATTAGAAAAGCTAAAAAAATCCAAAACAAATAAATAGGCGTTTTGCTTGAAAAAAATACAAATAAAACAAGCAAGCCTTTCGGGTTAATAGGGTCGCTATTAATTCGGGGTTTGCAAATGATTTGAAACAGCTATTTCTGTTTCATTTACACAATACCTCTCAACGAACGGTGTGAAAGGTTTTTCAGCCATCAAACAAACGCCGCTGTTTTCAATCTCTTTTAGAATATTATTTTTGTCCTTAATACTAGAATGAGAAGCAAGTTTATAAGAGAGAGGTTCAAAGAATTGGTTTTGATGCAAGAGACCTACAGTGAAATTAAACTAGGTGGATTCTTTATTAAATGATTTTTCGGTCTTCTGTGTTTTTATGAAAATAAAAGGCAGCACTTTGTCATTTTTAACAATGTAAGTAGCCAATAAATCTAATTTTCACATTGATTTTTGTAGAAATTAAGTGATATCTACAGTATCTTCTGTGAATTGTTTTTGGAAACAAGTGCGACTTTCTCCTGGAGGAAGCTGTTTTTAAAAATAGTAATCGCGAAATTATTTTTAAAAATACTGCTTACAGATGGCATATTTTTAAATCACGGAGAAAAAAATTATATATAAGATTGACGATGCAAATCTGAGTTGGCATCTAGACAAAGAGTTTTATAAAATGCGCTAAGACAGGCACAGTACAGCACTGCATGGGAAAATGCCAGATACGTATTAATTACAGCCCAGAACAGCTCATGGTGTTCTCGGTCTGGCGTCCAAGAGAGAAGAGAAAAAAAAAAGTGAGCGACCATATTCGGTCATACATGTAACTAATAAAGATCTCAGCTCAGAAACTCACAGCACTCCAAGCAGCCTTCCCTGATTAAAATGTATCTCTGCCCTAATTGATAAATCAAGGACACGTGCTTCTGCACTGCTTTCGCGGGCCGCCCAGCCCTTCCACCCTGCCTTCCCTCACACGGGCAGATGGCATTTCTTTAGGTCTCTGAAAGAACATCACCTTTTAACAACCAGTGGGTTTTTTTAATAGCATCTTTCCCTAAATAATAAACCAGATTAATAGTGTTCACTAAAGTGCTATTGATCTCTATTGTATTACAGTCCGTGTACGTATGTGTATTTGAATATATATAATCATATATCCCTGCAGCGGTGGGCTGTTATACAGGCACAAAGATTAATTTTATTTCAGGGATTACAAATTCGTGTGCATGAGAGGAGAGAGAAAGCAGAGCGCATTTACCCTCGTTCCCTTTTTAGGAGCGCCCCAGAGTGTGTGCGAGAAACCCCGGGGCAGCCTCAGGGCCCGCTGGCGCCCCGCGGCGCCCCGCCGCTGCCGGCCTGCGCGGCAAGCCGGGCCCCGACGGCAGGGCCGGGACCGACGGCAGGGCCGGGTCCGACGGCAGGGCCGGGCCCCGACGACAGGGCCGGACCCCACGGCAGGGCCGGACCCCGACGGCAGGGCCGGGTCCGACGGCAGGGCACCGGCCCGCTCGCCACGGGTCCCCGCCGCCGGGGGGCGGGGAGCGGCGGCTGCGTTCCCCCCGCCGTTTACCCTTAGCTCTGCCCTGGCGGCGCGCCGGGTGGGCGAGGCCGGGCTCGTCCCGCGGCCTCAGCTCGCGTCGCGCTGGGTGAAGCTGTCGGGGCTGGAGCCCGAGCCCCAAGAAACGGGTAGCCGCGCACCCAGCGCCGACGGGGGCTCAACCCCTCTTCTTCGCGAACGAGCAACCGGGGGTGTCCGAGGAGGAACGGGAAACGCCGGGTGCAGACCGCCGTGGGGGCGCCGCGCCGGCTGCGCGCGGGCCGGCCCCGGCCGAGCCGTCGGGGGTCTCCCGGCCGGGGGCCGGG
>NW_020447974.1:383513-386540 GCF_003343035.1 Apteryx rowi
CGGCGGCGGCGGCGGCGGCGGGGCAGAGCCGGGGGGCAGCCGAGCCCTGCCTCCGGAGAGCCCGCAGTGTAGAGTTCAAACGCATCCAGCTACCCGGAGTCATTTATCCGGTTTCATAAATAATGTCCTTATTATCTCCAGCCCCCTTAATTCATGCTCCTGTCCGCTTGATTGCGGGGTTTCAGCAGATAAAAAGTTTATAAGTTGGTCGGGTTCTTGTTTTCCTTTTTCCATCATTAACATCATTAATATAAGCTATCAATAACCCTGTCGTTTGGAGCATAGCTTCACAGTATTGATCCGCACAGCTATTCATCTCTGCCATAGAAGACACGGAATAATTTTCGCATTACAGTAGCTTAGATTTGCTTTTAATTCATATTTAAAGCTGCAACTGGCTCTGTGGAGCTCTCTGCGAAAGACTAGAGGCGCCTAATTAATAATAAGTTAGAAACGAAGGAAGGCACCAGCGGATAAATAATTAATACAGACATCTCTGTCTCTTTGAATATTGCTACTTTAAAAATTTAGACTTACCAGGGCCATACTGTAAGTCTGCAAGTTATATTGAGGAGATGATTTAAGAAAGCTTTTTTTTTTCCTGAAATACAATGCTAAATTATTTACGGTGTTTTGCAATCTTCCATAAGTTCCTTCATTATCAAGTGCGGCGGTTTGCTCCGGGGGTGCGGGAGAGCGCGGCTGCAAAGCCGGACCCGGCGGCCGCCCGCGGACGGGACAGCACCCTGCCGGCTTCGGGGCTCCCCTGCGCCCCGCTCGCCGGCTTTCCTTCCCCAAGCCCGGGAGGAAACGCAGCCCCGACGGGCGTAGCGCGCCCTGACCCGTCACACCTGCGAAACCTCCGGGGCGGGAGGCAAAGGGCTCTGGCTGGCCCGATGGGAGCCCTGGCCCGACGGTGGGGGCTTGCTGGCAGGGGGAGCACAAGCCTAGGCACCGCGTTGCTGCTGCCTGCGGGGCCCCTCGGGCAAAAGAGCCGCTTTGGCGAGGCGAGGGGCGAGAGAGCAGGCTGGGCCGGGGGCGCAGAGCCAGGGCCCCGCACGCCCCGTCGGGGCCGAGCACAGAGCGTCGCCGTGCTGGGGCGCAGCTGGGCCGGGGGTGCGGCGGAGGGGGAGCCGGGGGCCCCGCGGGGCGCGGCGCTGCCCGGCCGGGCTCCCACAGCGACCCCCCACCCCCCGCTCCTGCGGCTAGACGGGTCCCTGCCCCGCTCGGCGCGGCCTTTGAAGCCCCCTTTGCTGTGCCCGGCCCGCGACAGCTGGCGGGGTTTTGTCACCGAGCGAGCTGCCGGGGCGCTCGGCGGGGGAAAGTCCGCCGAAGTTAATCCCCGCGGCAGCTGCCGGCCTCGGCCGCCCCGGGGCCACCTTTGACACGCGGGCCGGCCGCGCAGGCTGCCTCCAAGCCAACAGGCTTTACCCCTCCGTCGGAGCCGGGTTTGCGCGGACGCCCTCCGCCTCGCCGCGGCTCCTCGCGCGGGCCGGGCCGGCGGGGCCGCGCCGTCGGGGCGCTGCCCGGGCCTCTCCGCTCCCGCCCCGCTGCCCGCGCTGCTTTTGGTGGCGTCAGGCGGGAGCTTACGGCCGTTTCCGTGTACCATTAGCTCGGATTTAAAAAGCACGCACACGCAACCAACTCAAATAAGCAAAGTTGCGCCGTAAGTCCGCTCTGAGTATCTGCTGATCAAATAAAGACTTAAGGGCGGTAACGATTATTCTGTTAAATATATGGTACTTGACTGCACAAGCAGTAATTGATTAGAGCACCGAAATGATTTGTCTCCGGCGCTACCCCCCGCCCTCCGCCGGCGGGGCCGGAGGCTCCCCGGGAGCAGCCGTGACGGCAGGGCCAGCCCCGACGGGCCGGGGCGGCGGCGGGGCCGTGTGCCGGGGCCGCGCTCCCCAGCGCGGCCGCCTGCGAGCCCCCGGCCGGGCCGGGGTCCGTCGGGGAGCCGCAGCACCGCGGGCGCGGGGTACGGGGCGCCGGCCCTGCGCCCCTGTGCCCCGGCACCAGCGGCTCTTTCACACCACGGTTACGTCGAGATTTAATGAAAAAAAAAAAAGGAAAATATAGATAGAACTATGGGGAGATGAATTAATAGCAACTCTTTTCTAAGATTAGAAATTGCACCCCTGGATAAGGGCTGCCATGTCAAAGAACTCTAGAATTTTTTTTTTTTACGCTCCTTTCTCGAATAAAAATTTGATTGAGTAATTTCCTACAAGCTCGGGGGAGTAAGTTATATTTCCTGCGATATTTGCTTTGGTAACTAACTGCTAAACGTGTGTAGATCAAATATTTGTAATTAAACTGTGAATTGTATACAGATATGAAGGATGAAGAAGCTGGCAACGTTTCGATTAGATTCGTGACATCATCTCGTGTTGGCCTGGGAAACAAACACAGCCGTGCCTTTCGGTCTTGAAATGTTCTTGATAATTTTATTTTATTTAAACCTAAACATTTCCTGCCATCATTAATTGGGTTTCGGGACTATTTTTGCTTCACTCGCAGATCCACCTTTCCTTATCTATCCATCGCTATAAGAAATGGAGATAATGTTACCGTTTACATTACAGATTTTCAGAGAGTCGTGGCAGCTTTTCAGGATGGGGGAGCAATTGGAGAGGTATGAGCTGTGCGGGATCTCTATGTCATCTTTAGCGCAAAATGAAGCATCGAGAAGTTTCAGGCAAGCAAGGAAAATAAACGGATGGTAGTAACGGATGCCTTTCGGAAAAGTGTTCAAATGGCTCTGAATTCTATCATAAAAACTTACAAATGTGTATATTTTTTATTTCAGGAAATAAATAAACCAGCTGTGGAAAACCTAACTTTATAGAAAAAAAAAAAAAAACTCATCCTGTTCGCTTCGAGGCCAGACGCTCAACACGCTTAGCAGATATTTGTCGTAATTTAAAAGCTCCCCCGTGAGCCCGTGCCGCACGGCCACGCACAGGCGGTCCCGGCGGGAGCCCTACGCCGCGGCCGCGGGCACGGCCCCTCGGGCGCCCACGG
>NW_020447974.1:388720-390260 GCF_003343035.1 Apteryx rowi
GCGGGGGCGGTGCGCGGGGCTCGGTGCGCATGCGCCGCGCCGACCCGCCGCGCCGCTGCAGCAGCGGAGCGGTGGCCAAAGGCAGCGAGCCCAGTAAGAGACATGGCTAGAGATGGCGAGGGACGCGGTCAAGCACCTACCGGGGCTGCGGAGGCTGTTTTAAAAGAACGGGGGCCTTAAAATTGATCCAACATCGTCATCAAAAAAAAAAATTAAATAAACCACCAAAAAAAAAAAAAGAGACCAACCAAGCAGCAGCAACAACAACAACAAAACCAAAAAAATACCAACAAAAAAATCAGCCAACCCCCCCACGAGCCTGATCCTTTCCAGAGGGGGAGGAAGCCTGCATGCATCCGCCGTGAAGACCTCCTAGGACCTTCCAACCACAGACCAGATAGATGTTTTGTCCACACGCTCGCACGAATAATAATGAACGCGCAGCTGGCGATGGAGAACATCGGCGATCTGCACGGGGTGAGCCATGAGCCGGTGTCCGCCACGGCCGACCTGATGAGCAGCAGTCCCCACCACCGGAGCTCGGTGACCCATCGCAGCAACCACTTGCCAGCCCACCCTCGCTCCATGGGCATGGCGTCCATCCTCGACAGCGGCGACTACCACCACCACCACCGGCCCCCCGACCACGCTCTGACGGGACCCCTGCACCCCACCATGACCATGGCCTGCGAGACACCCCCCGGCATGAGCATGAGCAGTACCTACACCACGTTAACCCCTTTGCAACCTCTACCTCCCATCTCGACAGTCTCGGACAAGTTCCCTCACCACCACCACCACCATCACCACCACCACCACCCCCACCAGCGGATACCGGGCAACGTGAGCGGCAGCTTCACCCTCATGAGGGACGAGAGGGGTCTGGCGTCCATGAACAACCTCTACACCCCCTACCATAAGGATGTTACCGGCATGGGGCAAAGCCTCTCGCCTTTGTCTGGATCGGGCCTGGGGGGCATCCACAACTCCCAGCAAGGGCTGCCCCACTACGCCCACCCCAGTGCCACCATGCCCGCCGAGAAAATGCTCACCCCCAACGGCTTCGAAGCCCACCACCCCGCCATGCTCGCCAGGCACGGCGACCAACACCTCACCCCCACCTCGGCCGGCATGGTGCCTCTCAACGGCATCCCGCACCACCCCCATGCCCACCTCAACGCCCAGAGCCACGGGCAGATCCTGGGCTCTGCCAGGGAGCAAAACCCCTCCGTGACTGGCTCGCAGGTCAACAGTGGAAGTAATTCAGGGCAAATGGAAGAAATCAATACCAAAGAAGTCGCTCAGAGGATCACCACCGAGCTCAAGCGGTACAGCATCCCCCAGGCTATCTTCGCCCAGAGGGTGCTGTGCCGCTCTCAAGGGACCCTCTCGGACCTGCTGAGGAACCCCAAGCCCTGGAGCAAGCTCAAATCCGGCCGGGAGACCTTCCGCAGGATGTGGAAGTGGCTCCAGGAGCCGGAGTTTCAGCGGATGTCTGCTCTGCGGCTGGCAGGTGAGCGCGGGGCGCGGGCGGCGCGGC
>NW_020447974.1:392600-393797 GCF_003343035.1 Apteryx rowi
CAATCCGCTGTAAATGCATCAACTATCGATTTTATTTTGTGCAGGTTTTAAATGTGTGATGATCTTACTAAGTGGTAAAAATCTGCCCCGATTGATATTGATGTATGAACATCAATTCAAAATATCATAAATTACTCCAGCCGACGCAAATTAAATTTCACGTCCAAATTATAACTCAGTCTCGGGCGTTTAGAGAATTATCAGGTAGATAAATACCCAGAGCAGAGCCCTCGCCGCCTTTATTCCCTTTCGGATTTCCTGCAGACAGCAGCCGGGAGGCGACGAGTCGGGGGGAACCTGGTTATTTTAGGCCCCACAGTCTCGCCCAGCACTTTATCTTCAGTATTTGCCCCTTCCAGCCATCCCTGGGGGTTCCCTACCTCCCAGATTACAGAAGCTCCGACAAATAGAGGAAAAATTGGTAGTTGCATGGAAGCAGGATTGAGGTCTTGACACTTCCTGGGCTGTCTCTTGAAATGTAAGCAGAACTGCTAATTGCAAAGCTGACCTCTTCCAGCCTCCATCTTATTCATCCCATCTTCCTTCTCCTCTCTGTTCTCTTTTCCTTTGTCTGTCCCCCCTCACTCCCCCTTATCACTGAATATTTATCTTTTTGTCCGTTTCTCTATTAGTTATTCTTCCAGGATGTTTCCCACCTGCCCCTCACCCTTACTGACGTTTGAAAGGGCAGTGAAGGGATACCAAAAAAATAAATATAATTCGAAGAAGAAATACAGCCCGTCTGCAGTCTGTCGGGATTTAAGGGTAGATTTCTTTCAGGTTATTTGAGGGAGGAGTAGAAAGAAAAAAAAAGAAAGAAAGAAAGAAAGCCAAAACCGACTCATCTAGTCCAGGAAAAAATAGCCCTCATCGAGCTATTTGTGTTTTGAAACGCACCTGCCTAAAGGCCGGCTTGCCAATACCCCGCTCCCCTGCGCGGAGCTCAGCGCGCCGCGGGCCGCGCTCCAGGCCGCGAGCGGAGGCAGAAACGCCGCCAATAAACGTCTGGGGACGGGGCTTCCTCCGCGGGGCTATCAGGGACCCCGCAGCCCCTCCATGTGCCGCACAAGGAGGTGTGAGGCGGAGGGAGCTTGCCGCGGTGCGCCTCCCTCGCAGGCTTCGCGAACAGGCTCTTCCCGGCGGCGTTTGCTCTCCCGGCCCGGGAGCCGCGGGAGCCGGGCGCGCTGCTGCGCGGGG
>NW_020447974.1:395699-397648 GCF_003343035.1 Apteryx rowi
TCCCGCTCCCGGCCCCGCTCCGCTCCCGGCCTGGCCCGGCCCGGCCCCGCTCCCGACTCCGCTCCCGACCCCTCTCCCGGCGCTGGCCTCGCCGCCCCGGGCCCGCTCCGGCCCCGCTGCCCGGGCTCACGGTGCAAGCCCAGCTGCGGGGCGCCCCGTCGAGGGAGCCGCCCGCAATCGGGCGAAGCCAGCCCTTAACCGTTCGGGGCAGGGGCTGCGCGGCCCCAGGACATTAGGCCAGGCTCAGGTGATTTTTGCTCTGCAGTCTCACGGTTGTCATCGTTAATGAAGGAGCAATGCAGCATCGATTATGCATAATGGCAGCACGCAATTAGGCAGGCTGTGATGCTGCAGGACGCTCCGGCTTCAGCCTGCCTGCCCGTGCCAGAGCTGAGTGCTTGGGCCACACGGCGGGGAGGGGAAGCTCGGTGCTGGGGCGGGTGGAAAGGCATGGATGGATCGCAGCCAGACTGCGCCTCCGGGAGACCCCCGGGACTTGGCAGTGCTGGAGAAAGAGGGCTAGGAACTGGTGCGTGGATACCCTCCTGTAAAGAGGCAACAGGCCACCCCAATAGGAATCTAGCAAGGGTAGCAAATGTCAGTGTGATGGGGAAGGAAAGACAATTTCCCTCAGCGGTGTAACTGTGAGTGATGGTGCACGGGGCCCTGCAAGCAAGAAGTGTCCAGGTGATCCAGGAAAGAAGAAGAGGCAGATGCTGGCACATGATGCCTCCTTCGGTGCTTGGCACCCAGACTGTGCTGGCTGTGGGATACTGCGACTGCAGCTGGAATATCAGGCCTCAGCCATCCAGCAGATGGAGAGCTGGGGTGCTGTGCTGCAGCTGAATCCTGACATTTGCAAACTGTGCTTTTAGATAGTCGGGGGCAATATGTTTATTAAATTGACACAAGGTTTTCTAGAAATACACAGAGCAGGCAGGAATCCATCTGTGTATATGTTTGCATGCATCTGAATTAAATCATAGCTTGTGTTTTGTCTTGAGTAGCTTATGCCTGTTCCCTTGTAACACAAGAATCCCACACACCCAAAATCAAGGGACAAATTCATTTCAAGAGAGACCTAAGATGACTCTTAAATGCAGGATCTGTTGCTAAAGTGCTTCTGACTTTTCTCTGAAGAATATTGGCTTCAAGGAGATTTTTTCCTTAATGCTGAATCAGGACCTAGCATGGCATCACGTTGGGTTCTTTCATGACTACTATATCCACCCATGATCAAATCAACAAATGTCAATTCTTACTTCAAATATAAATCTATCTGGATAAATCATATACTGACAGAAAACCAACCAATTCTTACTGAAATTCTTCCAAAATACATCTTACTTGAGCCATTTTGTTTAAGAGGAGTCACTTTCACGATGCTGAAAGAATAATTTGCAGGAACAATTTATTAGAACAACAATAGTTTTGATTTTATCCCATTTTAGGGTAATAGGAAGTCTTAGCGGTAACATTTTATGTGCAACGAAAATGGCAATTAACATGCAAYTGATTGATGTGTCGTAAGCTTTGCATCCAGTATTACAAGCTACATCAGGACTATATAACATGTGGGTTGTTGTGTATAAGCATTTTTTGGTGGACCATTAGAAGTGCTGCTACTGAAAATAGCTAACTATTAAATCAGAAGGCCTGGGGGCCTATTCCTGAGTGATTTCGGTGCAGAAGCTGCAGTGAACCTGATCTAAGGTTACAGGTAGTTTTAAGTGCATCAGCACTCCCGAAGATTGCTGCAAGTGCTCTCAGGGCACTCCACATCTGGGAAGGGTTTTCCCAGTCCCGGCAGAAAGCCGGTGCCGCGCAGGAGCCGCCGCGGGCGCGTTTCCCGGCTCCGCGGGGCCCGGCGGAGACCCCGCCGCGGGCTGGGGTGACCCGGGGGTGCGAGGAGCAGGACGGGCCCTGCGACGCCCGTCGCGGCGGCATCG
>NW_020447974.1:398378-417143 GCF_003343035.1 Apteryx rowi
GGGCGAGGGCGCCACCTCGGGGGCGGCAGCTGCAGCGCGCCGCAGCGGCCGGGGCGCGCCGGGAGCCGCTAACATGATTAAAATATTGATGCAGTCACAAAAATCGTTCATTAAGGCAATTTAATCTTTGCTATTAAATGTCCTTCCAATTCATTTGGGGTAATTAAGATGCAGTTAAAGTGATTAAATTCTAATTACTTATGCTAGACAAAGAAATATTTGTCACAGTAATATGGTTAACTAAAGATCCAGCTAAAGAAATTTAACATTTACTTTAAATGATATCGCAGGAAAATCGGGTGCTTCCCCCTGATTAATCCACTTAGCAGCATATTCTGTAGCGGTGATGTCAGTTTATTCAAGCGGTTACAGATCCATCAACACTGCGAGTTTGTGCAAACCCTCGAATCCCAAAATGTTGAGTCAGTGCTGCTTAGTCTGCTTCACTTTATTATTCCAGTGGCAGCAAATTAAGGTCGCTCATTTTCATACAGTGCACGGGAGTGAGATGTTTACCATTCGCAGTCTCAGCGGGGATCTGTATGTTGCCAGGCTGAAGTCATTCTGTGAGCTTCCTTTATAGAAATATATTTTTAAGTTTTCTCATGGTATGAAAAAACAAAAGAGGAATTTTGCTTGGGTTTTAGCAGGATACACTGCACTCTAAATAATTGTAAATGCCAATCACTAGAAAGACAAGGTGCAAAATGCTGAACCATGCCAGGACCAATAAGAAATACCATAATATCATTTAATGTGTGTTCAGACATTTTGGTGTTTCCATGCTCTCTTCAGCTGGGAGGAGAAGGTTTTGGGGAGCAACCAGTGTACTGTGTTGCCAGTGGAGGCTTTCAGCATTGACACGTGAGTGGTCTTGTCCTAACAGGGGCGGAARCTTTTGGGAACCCTCATGTAGTACTGATGCTGTCTGTGCTCCTCGCCGAATGGTGGAATATTAGAATAAATGGCACAGAGAAGCTGTGGTTGTTCTTCCAGGCCAAACAGGTTTGCCTGCTTTTAGTACATGTGGTAAAGTCTGCACTCAGTTAGCGTGGGTCTTATAGGCCCCTAATTTTGTTCCCATATTCCCCCAAATGCTAAGTTTTTGACAATTAGGAGACACCTGTATCTGTGCATCTCTGCACGCTCCAGAGGTGTTATTCACATGATAAGGACGGTGCTTATCACACTTGCATTATTATCACCATGTATTATTATCGCTATAAATTGACCATGAACTTTTGACTACTTGCTTCCACTGCACTCATCTAGCCAGCGTAATTAGGACTATCTCTGCTGTCCACAGGCGTTAGCAGTTTCAGCCTCCTGTGGAAATTCTTCTGCCTTCTCCCCACAAAGGCAGACTCACCGTCAGAATATCCTCCAGGATGTTCTCTACCTTGTACCAGTGACGAGTTTTCTCTCTCTAAAAATGTTATTGGATATTTTGTGATGTTTCAAAACTAGAAGCAGGTGCTTTAGAAAGAGATTCCCAACTTCTTAGTGGCCCAGTTCAGACTCTACCTCAGGCAAGTCCCAGACTTTATAGTCCTCACACAATAAAGATTAGAAAATATGTTTAAGGAGAAGGTTCTAGAAGTTTTTTATGTCTCTGTCTAAAATGTGTCCTGTTCGCCTGGTCTTGGGATAGTTAAGAGATTTGACTTTACAAAAGGAGGGGGAAAGATGACACACACAAGTTTTGAGAATCCTCTCAAGTCTCCCTAAAATATGTCCTTGTCTCTCGTGCAGCAGGAGCAGAAAGCAGTGTTCTTACCGGCATTTCTTTGAGAGGGGCTGCACCATTTCTTGGGGCTTTTCTGCTGATGGCAACAGTTACTGTTCTCAGCTGCCAGCAGTGAAATTGGTAGCTCGTAAACACCCCGTTACTTTCTGGGAATCTTGCACTGGAGTCCTTGAGAGAAGCACAGTGCAGATGTTTTTTCTCCTGCTTGGCTCAAGCAAATATCGTGCTCATGAATAGGAAGGGTGAGGTAGTGCTGGAGACGAAGTCAGTGCGGTGAGGGGGGTCGTTGAGCCTGGAGGCCCCGGCTCTGTGCCGGATCCACCCTTGGACACAGTGCAGTGGGGAGGTTCCTCCTCAGGTGCGATGCAGAGCTGTGCTCCTGTTGGCTTTCAGTCGTGAGAGATCCCTGATGCTCGCTCTTCCTGCAAATGAATGTTTCAGCTGCCAAGTGTTTTGGCTGGCCACCCTCACCTGTAGGTACCCGCTTAGCCTCTGCCTCGCTCCCCTGCTAGCTGTAGCTGCTCACAGCTTTCTTGTTTCCTCCAGCGCAGGTCCCGGGTGAAGTTTGTCCAGATCAGTGGTGTTGGATGTTTTAAAGTGCGCAGGCGCTGTTTGATCCTGAATGCGGGATTCCGAAGGGGGGAGGCTTCGCGGTGGCACTGCGCACGTGCGGCGTTGCCCACCTCCCGCGCAGACCTCCCCGCTTGCCTCCCTGAGCACCGGCAGGGGGTCATGCCTGTGGCCGGCAAGCGCAGGTCCTCACCCCTTGGCCCATGGCATCCAGTGCTGGCATCCAGCCGCGGCGCTAATTGGTGTCAAGTAACGTGTCAAATGTGACGGAAATTAGTGCGGCGTGAACCTGCTCACAGGAGCTGAAGCAAGACCCTGCCTCGTCTCATACAGGCACTCAGTGACCGGCGAGCAGTAATGACTTGTGGCCACCGGTGACCCGGGCCAGGCTGGAAACGCGACTGTCGCCTCGAGGTGAAGGACCCGGGACCCCACTGCCAGGCCCTGGGCCGGCCGGGCACCGCTGCGCCTGCTCGCTGCCGGCCGCACGCCGCCTCCAGCTGTGCGAACTCACGCAGCTCCCAGTTGCTGGTCTGGGTCTGCTTTGGGTACAAAGAAAGGTAAAAAGGAGACCCTTAGGTGCCCACGGCCATTACCCCAGCGCAGCTGGTGTGTCCAGGTGACGCTGGTCTGCCGGTCCAGACCACCCCTAAATGCACCTGCACCTTCTCAGCACCTTGACGCCTTCCCTCCGCACACCCAAGTGCCTGCTTGCTGGCGGTGGCGCTTGAGCCTGATCACCTTTTCTTCCAGGCAGAGCTGTCCTCCACTTCCAAAATTAGCCACAGAGCTCGGGGTGGGTTTTGGCCACCTCGCGTTTTCTGTCGTTATTCCCCCCCCCCACCCCAGTGTCAATTTTCCAACAAAGAAGCCAGCTGGATTTGTGGTGGTATTTTATTATGTACCCAAAGAAAACAGCAGAAAACAGGCTTCCTCAGAGTTCTGTTGGTCTCATGCTTTGCTTTTGTGTTTACAGGAAAGGAAATTTTCCATTTGTAACACACAGCCAGGCACACAGTATGCGTGCATACACAGGGCTTCGGAAAATGGGCATTATGGTATTTGATTTATTTTTCTTAGATTTTAAAAAGAAATACACCCTCTAGGGATGAAAGACTAGATCAAGTGTTGAGGTTAATACCTGCGCTTACCATAATCCTGACTTTTGGGCTGACAGAACAGTACAGATCACCTCCCAGGTGGGCAGACTAGCCTCTTCTGTATCTCAAGCTAATGATCTAATTAGTGCATTTGCACAGGGGACATGATCCTCCTTGCACCTCAGTCGGAGCAGGATTGATCCCTTCATGGTGCATACAGGCAGCCCAGCCGTACGTTCAAGAAGGACCTGCAAAGAGCAGTGATAAATGGCACAATTCCAGCGGGCAGCAGTGAGGCTGTGAGTCCTGCACCGCTCACGGACAACCGGGTCTTAATAAGATGTACAAACCTTACAAGGTTTGGCACATTAACACAGCCAAATCCCTCGGGCGACTTAGAAGGAACAAAGGGAGACAAAAATAGATTGATGGACTGTATCGGGAGAATTGCAAGTGTCAAAAATATCTGTTGCTCAGGGCAGAGGAAGATGGAAGTGACTGGAGGAGGCCAGAGTTCAGTGGTGGATTTAGAGGGCTCCTTCTGGCACTGATAATATTGCACTGCCGTATCTGCACATGTGTCACCAGAGTCAGGGACTCTTTCTTTAGACTCTGCTTTGCTTTTTTCTTAACCAGACTTTCTTAAGGCTCTTTCAAAAGGCATCTCAAGAGGCATCACCTGGCTGGGGCAGCCCAGACAAAAAGCGTGGTCCTTTTCATTGGGAAGGGCACGGGAAGGGGCGCACACCTGCCGCGGGAGCACCGTCAGGAGAAATGCAGCACCCCGGAGCGCTCAGCAAAGCCCTTTGCCCGAACTGGGTTTCTGTGCTGTTCGAGCGAAGGGCCTTTGCCTGAACTGGGTTCCTGTGCTGTCTGAGAGGAGCCCATCCACACTGCTCATGCGAAGTGCATGTTAAGGACATCAGTGCAAATTATTTTCATAATCTTCTGCTACATAAAATAAAACGCTTATAAAGGTGTGCAATAAACAGTTCTGAAGACAGGCTCTGGTGTTTATCCAAAAAAAGGGATGACTGAATTGTCTTTGGGAAGCTACTAACTTCAGTGAGTACCATTGCCTGCTTTAAAGAAAGGAAGATTTGGCCAAAACAGGCGCAGCTGCTTGGTCTGAACACAACACTGGGCCAAGCGCAGGTGGGGGCGCTGCCGGGGAAGGCTCTCGGGTCTGTCAGTCCTTGCAGCGCAGGCTAGCCAGGCTCTGCGCCTGCGCTGGGTAGTCTCTCACGTTGCAGCAGGTTTTATCCCGCGGTGTACATTTGTTCTCTGGCAAGCTGGAAGCTACAATTTATTATTAAAATTGATTGGCTGCAATGCAGGGAAAACGATCGTAAGGAAACCCTATTACAGTTTTTCATTATCACCATTATTTATTTTTAAGTGCTATTAATATTCCTGGGTCTGAACAAGGCAGAAGATGAAAGGCGGCATCCACCCTTGCAGTTCACAACAAGGCCTGGCAGTACTGTTTGCAAGAGCTCCTTAAACAGTTAGGCATATTTAAAATTTTTGCCCTTAATCTGCCTCTCATGAAAGTTGGCAGGAGGAGAGCTGAAAGGGAAAGTATACTTGTATCACCTGAGTATGTACCAGATTTTGAAAATGTTCCCAGCCTCTCCCGGGACAAAAAATGATCTGCAAGCCACGGCTCAGGAGCAAAATAACAGGCAGGAGCCTTGCCTTGAAATGGCCAATATGGTGCTTGCCAGGCATCCGYGGGGTGCAGAAGAGCCAACGGTCAAACCTCGGCTCTGCTGGGCTGCTTTGCTACCCGCAGTGGGTGCCTCTCTGTTTTACCTGTTGAGGCCATGATATTTCATCTGTATGTTCAATAAGGATTGAACCTGCTGCATGTGGATCTCCCGTGCTGCAGATAAGGTCCCAAGTTGCAACAGCGTCAGTAGCTCGCTCTCTCTGGACCAACAAGTAATTAGTCCTTAATTCAAAGTAGATGAAATCCAGGTTGGAGGTTAGGAGGATAATCTGTCTTATTCTGTAGGCTTTGGCCTAGCCTAGAGCATATTTTCACCAATTCCAGCTGGACCTGAATGTAGCCTTAGGAAACTGAAAATCCTGTATGGTGGTTTGCTAAAACCTTGGATCTGTGCCACCCTGCAAGGGGAAGGGTGGGCTCCCAAGGTCGTCGTGGAGCAGCGTGGGGACCACTGGGCTCGCTCTGCTACGGGCGTGCTGTGTTGTGCCACTTGTCACGGTGGCCAACACCGCGCACTGCTTGGCTGCAAGAGGCGCGAGTGGCTGTGCTGCCTTCAGACGAAGGCAGTAACGAGTGTGGGGATCAATTAGCGTGTGACTTGGCCTGGCAGGCGGGCAGGCCACGTACCTGCCACTAGCTAGGCACATGCGTTTCTGGGTCAGAGCCTCTGTTGTCCTGGTTGTTATCTTGGTACACGTAGTGACGTTTCCAGCATCAATTTTATGTTGATAGTCCATGGAACTGGCCAGGATCTGTGACTGTCGTTCAGCGGGAATGGAATTAAGAGCAAAGTTCCTCATCCAAATGAAAACTTGCACTTTTGAAGTTGTCTGTGGAGCAGGAGAGGTTGAACAGTTTGTTCAGAAAGCCTGAGCTGCCAATCTGCTTTATGTGGTTGGCAATCCGGTCGGCGAGGCTCTCCAAACACGGGGCCTCCAGCTGCCGCTGCGGCGAGCTGCAGGCACGGGGAGCTGCCGGCACACACACGGGCAGGGGCAGGGGCAGGGAGCGGCTCTCCCGCAGCCCGCGGGTGGGCGAGCCGGATGCACGCCGCCTGCGAGGTGCCCGAAACCAGCGCCGGCCCGCCAGGGTTCAGCCCTCGCCCACGGGGAAAACACACGACCAGCGACCTGCAAAGCACTGCACGGGTCTGCGCGGGACAGGGGCTCTGCCTGCACGAGCCCCGCAGGCTGCCCGTTCCGGAGCACCAAAACGTGCGGGAGCTCTGTGCAGCAGGAAGAACCAGAGGCAAAGGGGAAATATTTAATAACAGATAATAATATTTAATAAACCTTCTTAACGAACTTAGGATTTAGGCTAGTTCTTAGTGACTCTGGTGGGACTAAGATTTCGCCCACGGCCTGGGAAGCCGGGAGGGAAGGGGATCTCCAGCAGAGGTGCTGGCAGGGCGCCGGGTTCGGCAGCTGGCTCTGCCACGCGTTCCGCTGGGGTTTGTCCCTCGCTTTTCTTTGTCCACCAACGCGCAACCCACAGGAGGAGAGCAAAGCTAGGGGTCTGTGCCGTGGCTTAGCCGGCCGCTGGAGCGCGTCTCCTGGCCCCAGCAACGCGCTCAGCAGGACCTGTGAAGCCCGCTGGCCGGCTGGGCCTCTCCCGGGGCACTGCGCCAAGCAGGAGAGGAAAATCTGGGTTGCCGGCCGGTGCCACGTGGAGGGCTGTGTCCTGAGCCCTCCTGCCCAGCCCCCGGCGGCGCGGGCACCTGCGTGGTGCCGCCCGGCAGAACTCCTTGCAGGGTGTTTTGCTCTCTGAGGAACCCCCAGGAGACTACCATTCCCGTCCACAAAAGCTGAAAGAGGATTAAGGCAGTGAAGTCAAGCGCTTGGCAATTAGGACTGCCAGAATTAAGGTTACCTTCGATGGCATTATCATATAGCATTTCTCCGCAGGGCCCCGTGCTGCCCTGCTGCGTGGGACGGTGCCCTGGGCTGGTCTGGGGCTGCGCAGGGAAGGAGGCTGCTGTCCGCAGAAGTGAGTGCAGCAGGACACGCAGCGTTTCTCGGGACTAAGACAGGCAAATGCTGCCTGGGGAGCTGCGTTTCACCCCCGAGTGAGGCTGGACATGCAGCTCGCGGTGGCCACCGACTGCGCCCCTTTCCAGGGTCCCTGCCCGGTCCCTGGCTCGCAGGAGCGCTGCCAGCACCCAGGCAGGGCTGAAGCCAGTGTCACCTGGCCGTCAGCAAAGCCCTGTGCAGGCAATATTTGCTCCAAAAATACAGACCGCAGGCATCTCAGGTTGGGCTTGTGAGCTAAGTGGGCCATTTTGCCTCTTAAGCTGCTCACACCTTAATACTGCCTTTGCAAATCTGGGATAGCAACTCATGGTAGAAAATACACCTGGCAGGGACTGCAAGAGATCACATAGTTCACCCTTGCGCCCCATCCCACTGCAGGGGCTGGGGAAACAACTGTATTCTGCTTGGCAAACATTCAGATAGTACCGAAAAGCCCACCAGGAAATGAATTATGTCATATTCAGAAGATACAGGTCTGAGGACTGAGATACAGGGCCATGCACACCGAACAAAGAGGGCAAAATACAATATTGAATAACCAGCTAGTCATTTAGTGAGCACTGGCTGTCCCATGACATTTCATAGCACAGCCAAACTTTACAGGCAGATGAAATATTAAGAATGTCAAAAAGCAATAACGGTGTTATTTCTCTCAGTTTTCTAGGATGCCTTTCACTGAGCAGAGGCACCTTGAGTGGTACCTTCAACACAGAGCTCCAGAGGAGGCTGAGCCTTGGTGGGAAACTGGGGGGATCACAGTTATTGCAAGAACATTTTTTTTCCACCAATGGAAAAGTATGTTACACAGTCACTATAACCCAACCTAGGGTAAAGCAGTGTATGGCACTTTGCTTTCTTTTCGTTGATACAAAGCCAAGGCTGAGTGTTTTGTATCAATATAAATTAACTTATATTGATTTTGGCTATTACAGGGAAGACTGAGTTCTAAAATCTGCACCCCATTTCCCATGTAATATTTAATTGGTTTTACCAGTTATCTGCACAGTGAAGTGCTGGACAAACTGGAGATAAGTAGAAAGCTTCAGGAATTTGCAAAATACTAGAGTTGGCTTATTTGTATTGTAGACTTAATAAAATTTATTTTTTTCTCCCCATCACTGATTACTTTTTTCTTACCTCTGTCATCTTAGCAGCAGTAAGTCTGAGGTCTCAAATGCAACTGAAGTTCAGGAACAAGGCATTTTGCAACTCAAGGGACATTTTCTAGGGAAATAGTTATTTAGGAATATTAAATTCCAGGAGATGAACATACCAAGCGCAAGAAGACATCAAGTTAAACAATTTAGCTTCATAATGCACATTTGTTTTTTGTTATTCTCCATGATTTCAGAGAATTCTTGTACTATTTTATGATTGAAACCTCATAGGTTTATATAGCAAGTTAAAATGGCTTTGTGTTTACTGCTGGGAGTGTAATTCATGACATGATGGTTCCTGCTGAAGCATTATCCAGTGCTGACTTGGATCTCACTCCTTGTTTCGTTAGGATTTTGTGAAAAGTGATGATCTCTTCTCTGGACAGTATGTCTAGGCAAAACTTGGAATTTGTGTAGTCACCGAGAAGGAAAGCGCTGTGAGAAGGAATTAATTGTGAGGCAGGGCAAATATTATCCGGGTTTTTGTTTGTTCCCTTGCCTGCAACAGCACGTTAGCAAGGACAGAGCTAAAGGAGGAGGCTGAGGTCAGTGCAGAAGGAGGGCTGAGGGTCTGCAGCTGCTTTCATGGGGAGCTTCTCCTTGTCAAATGTTCACAGGTGCTTAAATGATAGATTTTCTTTTAATCTCTTCTTCGCACCTCATTTTCTACTTTCTAGCATTTATTGGTAAATAATGGACCATTCTTGCAAAGGTATTTTTAACCCTTGAGTTATCAATGTTTGCTTTCAATCAGCACGCACAATTTTTCACAGGAACTGATTTATATGCTGAGTTCGCCAGCTTAACTTCAGTGAGGTCTTGCTTGTATAAAGGGACTATTTTTCAGACCAGAAGTTATACAGTATCTTAGAAGTCAGGATGTGACCTCAAAGGACTCTTCAAAGGTTTTCAGATAAAAATAACTGTAGAAGATATGATTTTGGCATCTCAGTCTGTTTGATCAATGTGTCATTGCTTATGAAAGACTCTGTAGCTGGAATATATATTGTTAGGAAGCTCTTCAAAAGCTCGTCCATTTAGAGAAGGAAAACGCTTGTATTTCCTGCCTCGTGGGGGCTCACCAAGATCAGGACCAGCAAGGCCAAATCCCGGGGGTGGTAGAAGTTGCCATCACTTGAATTTTCCTGTCTGATCTGTGCAACTGCTGCTTCTGTAAGTACAAAAGGTGGATGACTACTTTTATACCTTCCTTCAGCAATTAAATCCTCATGCCGGCACTGGCTCTGGGTAGCAATAAAGGATGCAGTAAGGACCTTTGTAAAGTAATTTGCTGTTTTCAGCCCAATAACCATGGAACTGGTGGAGATACTGAAAAAAATTCTTATTATAATCAGCTCTGATCTCCACGGAAGTAAGGACTAGACAGGCACAGAGACAGACCACCCATATTATCTTCCGAATACCTCTCTAAGTCAGCATTAAGGGATGTTGTTAGGGAAAAAAGGGGAAACAGACAACTTCAGGCTCTTTTGAAAGTGAGACAGACCAGTCTGTTCTCCCAAGGAAACCTTTTATCCGAGCTAAATGCTGACAGTATGGGTTGGCAGGCAGTCAAAGGCTAGTGGGGAGACTCGGGATTGCTCTCCCAGCCCCTTAGGTTCTGCCTAGGAGGTGATCTGCAAGGCAGATCTTAAATTTCAAATGCCATTTAATAATGTAGAGTAAAATAACATTGTGGAAAGGAAAGAAGGGAAGATTAGATGAAATTAAAGGGAAGTTCTGTAAGGAAGATTTACTCTACCGTTGTTCTACGTGTCAAAATGCGGTTTAATTTGTTCAAAATACATAATCGTCTGGGCCTGTAAGACTGTTATAGAGCCTGTTCTGTCCCAGTTCTTTGTTTCTCTGCTAATAAAAAGATACAGAAATGGGCTGACAACAAAGAACTGCAGATAGGTGGAGGGAAGAGAAGAGTGGTACTTAGGAGCCCCCCCTCCTCCAGGGGCGGTGAGCTGTTTCGCCGGGAGAGACTGGGCAGCCGTATCCTCATGATGGTAGCTGCTGCTGGCGCTGCTTGCAGCCGTGCGGAGGGTCCCCAAGGCGCTTGCGAGGTGCATGGTGTTAGCTCCCCCTGCATGGGGGCACCAACAGAGGTCCCCTAAGAGGACTTCAATTTTAGTCTTTTGGATTCACATCCACTAATAATGTGCACTGTCCTACCCACACRCACTTGCTCCCGTGTACCATGTTTGAATGTCCCCCCCAAGGACCTTAACCAAGAGCAAGGAATGACCCCAGGATATCAGTCAGTGTCTTCACAGAGCCTCGGAAATGGGTGAAATGGAGGTTGAATAGTGGAGCTAGCAGAAGTTCGTGAAAACATCCATGTTAATTTTAGCAGAGCCAAGTGGCTAAAAAGTGAAATGTAAACCCTACATGTGAGTACACCTAGGTAGACACGTGAAATCTGCATGCAAGAGCATCTGTCTTATCCATGTCACATGTCCTCTCCCAATTTGGAAGCCAAAATGAATGGTCTTTTTTTTCAAGTTTGTCATTTACGGCATTCATTATGACTCCTCTGTGAGACCGCTAACCACTGCTCTCCTTTCTTGCAGCGTGCAAGAGGAAAGAACAAGAGCATGGGAAGGATAGAGGGAATACCCCCAAAAAACCTCGGTTGGTCTTCACGGATGTCCAGCGTCGGACTCTACATGCAATATTCAAGGAAAATAAGCGTCCATCCAAAGAATTACAGATCACCATTTCCCAGCAGCTAGGGTTGGAGCTGAGCACTGTCAGCAACTTTTTCATGAATGCACGGAGGAGGAGTCTGGATAAGTGGCAAGACGAGGGCAGCTCCAATTCAGGCAACTCATCTTCTTCATCAAGCACTTGTACCAAAGCATGAAGGAATAACCACAAACTAAACCTCGGTGGAAAAGCTTTAAAAATAAATAAATAAATAAAGACAAACCAGGACCTCAAGATAGCAGGTTTATACTTAGAACTATTTGAAAAAAAATGTTATTTATAAGTCCAAAGAAACCAAAGACTTATTTCACCTGCATTATGACTTTGTTCTAAGACACACACTTTAGTAGGACGACGACTTGCAAAAAACAAGAAGAAAGAAGGAAAGGAAATGAATGAAATGGAACACAAAGAGAAAAGGAATAAACCACTGGTCTTACACCTTCACCCATGATCATTTTCACCGTACTTGGCTGTTTAGTGGTTTGGAGCATAGTGATTTCTTGTCATTGAATGGACATCTTTTCAGATATGGCTCTTCATTTCCACAGCAATTGCCATGAAGGTGTAGAGTGTATCCATACTGTGTACACGCCGGTGGCTAGGGACTTAGTCAGGGCTGGTCTTCAGAGAGGGTTGTGCCGTAGCATGACCGACAAAGCGTGGAGTCGTCTGAATCCATTTGAACGGTAGTGTGATTTTTGCTGTTTCATTGTTTGAACTTAACTGGTGCAACGCCTGGAAACAAGTTCAAACTAAGCAAAGAAATTTGAATGATACCTAAACCAGTGCATTCTCTTTGTTTGTTAAGGAATGTTCAGATTTAAAAAAGGAAAACTATTCCATCCATAAAAAATCGACTAGCTACCAAAGAACACATTTAATAATTATATTGCAGGTATTTTATTGCAATGATTTTAATATTCCAAAGCTATTTTTACACAAAATACTATGTAGAGTTATAGGTATAAACTAATCTAACTGTATAACACATAAAACTAGTAATCAAGACTGTTATTTGCAATTAGTAAAACCACATACTGTTTGTTTTCATGATTGGCAAGAAAGAATGTCATCTAAGGAGTTTGTACCCCATGTCAGAGCACAGATACTGATAACGGGATGCTGCTTCTGTTGAAGTCATGAGCATTTTTGCTGTTGACTTCAGCAGAAGCAAAAAAAAGGGGGCCTTTACAGTTTTGTGTGAGATAGTGTGGTAGCTCTTGAGTGTGCATCCCTTTATTACACTGTCCCAGGCTGATCCTGCTGGAAGCCCATTGAACAACCACCTTTCCAAACCATGTCTCCTATATAAATATAGCTCAGCTCTGCCACCTAGCCTGCAAATATGAGACTTAAGACATTTGGTATGCAAAAATTAAAAGGATGGATAACAGTAAAACCACAAGGCCCAGCACCTGATCGGGACCCATTGACATTAGTGAGCTTTTTTTTACCTACTGACTTTAATAGGCAAAGGAATAGGAACAGGTTTGAAGACTCTTGGTCTTTTCCTTTTGAAAACAACAGTGCAGCATCAGTTAACTGTAGTGGGAACAGCTCCAACAGGAGCCCCAGTAGCGCTTTTAGAAGGCGAAATTATGGTTCCATTGAAGTCAATAGCAAAATTCCCACGACACCAAGATACAGCCTGTTGTTTGTGGCTTCATATCTGTGTGTAACAGGCTGAGCTTTTCTTCTTGTGCATTCTTTCTTGCTCATCTGTTAATCAGGATAATGCATGACATATAGTTTAAAATTTGTAGTTGAAAAGGTTTAAATGCTCTGTTGCTAACAGAACTTTAGACGGTAAATCATTCGGTTCCTACTCTGATAAAATTAAAAAGAAAAGCGTGCAACATCTACATATTAAATTTTAGTATAAGGGGAAAAGAGACTTTAAAAACCATACACATGCCTGTTAGATTTCTAACGGGTATTTCAAACTACTGTAGGAATTCTAAGTATATTAAATTACAAAGTAATCAAATATGCAGGTATATGTCCCATTGCAAGAGTGAGAAATAGGTAATCTTACTTATACTCTATTTAAAAAAAGAAAAAGAAAAATTCAAGGTAAACTAGAATCCAACCAACATCAACAATAGCAGATACTGTCTTTTGTGAAGTCCACTCAAAATACTAGAGACACCAAAGTTAAGCAACTGTGTAGCACCATTTATTTCCCAAGGCAACAGGGTCTAGTCAGGTTTCAGGGTATACAGTTAATTGCCAGGAAGTGAAGTGTTTAAAATACAACTGAAGTATCTCTTTATTAAAATAAAGTCAAATGAAAACAGGATTTTTGGCACCAAATATTTCTCCACATTTTTCTATGTTAAACCCCCCTTAAGATTGACAAAGCAAATGTAATCTGTGAGTTTTCAGAGTCTCTAGCTTACCTTAAATTTTAGCAAACTTTCTTTTAAAGTGTTCCATTCCCACTGAGATATAATTGGCATGAAAATATTGATAAGCTCACATATAAAGTATCTTATAAATGCAGTCTCATTAGTGTAAGATTAATAAAGGACAGTGATAACTAATGTTTTAGTTTTTTTCCAGCAAAACACTGCTTTGTAACTTACTTATAGTTTCAAAAATAAAGCCTTATTTATTTAAAACTTGAGAATTAAAAAATGCAGGGAAATTCAAAGTACATTACTACGTTTTTTAGTATTTCCATTGTATTGTATTTAGAGACTACTTGCTGAAACCAAAGAGAACTTTCATACCAGCATTAAATTTGCACCCAATATGCAATTTCAGAATCTCTGATACACACACATAAGCCCCTGATTATATCCGTATGTGTATACACATGCACACACATTTTTATGTGGGTGTATATATGTATACATGCACACGCATATATCCACACACATGAAAACTGATGCACAAGTTATAGAGTTTAAGTGGATTTTTTTACATGGCTGTTTAAGTATGTATAAACTTTTTGTTTTTCTATAAGCCATTAAGAACAAAACCACTCTTCCCATAAGCAATACGCGCCTCATGCTCTGAATAGACAAAGATCACACTTTTCTTTAATTACTTTCAAAACATGAAGCAAATAACTACGGAGCTGTTCATCCTAATTGTGAAGCTGTTTTACCTCTGAGCAGACTGCCCAATGCATGGACTGAAGCATGGACAGACTATTTAGTGCACCCTGGTTTTCATCATTATCATTTCTTAGCAAGTCATCCATGAGGGTGAATTTTTTCTGAAGTTAGTTACACTTAAAATTATACAGAAAATCCTGTCTCCATCTTATTAATGATATTCTTTCCATTTGCTTTGATAAAGTCAGGGCTTCATTCCTGACAAAATGAAAATTAGTTTTGAATTCCCCAAAAAGGACCTAAATCCCAACAAGAACAGTTAGGAGAGGGAGCAAAGCCTGAAATGGTCTGGGCGCATTAGGACAGTGGGCTTCAGGCAGCGTTGCCCCGGAAGGCGCGAGGGCGTTAGGGATGTGCACTCCGCTCACAGGGTGCCTCCAAAAATGACCGTAACGACCCAAGAGGGGAGGCTGGCAAAGAGGTGAAATGTCTAAATCCATCCACATTGTGAACTGCATTATTAGCTTTCCAGGGCAAAAAGGTCAGAACAACCAGTACCGCTACTTGTGACCCCCCCGTTGCTTTCCAGGGGCCTCATCCTCCTCTCCTTACTCAGGTAAAGCAAAACTAGCCAGAAAGAGCCACCACTGGGCTTTTTGCTTGCAGCTTTGGTCCTGCTCCATTTGATGCCAGAAGCGAATGTGCATTGGGGTTTCAGAGGGCTGCGGCGGTCACGCCGGCCCCACTCCGGCACAGCCCTGGGGCTCGGGCGGCTCCGGGGCTGCCGCCGGCCGGGCGGCTTTCCTGGGAAGGATTTCGGCATGTGGCCGCCGTGCCCATGGGCAGTCTGCCCGAGGTGGGCTACCGCTCCTTGGAGGGCTAGGAAACACCTCTCGTCTTCTTATACCAAAGAGTCTTAAGACACTTCTCCTCACCCGAGTTGTAAACAAGGCATTTTTACCCTGAAAAATGGTCCTTCTTTCTACTACGCTTCCTTCTATCCTCCTCCTCTTCCTCCTCCTTTGTACATAAGGATGAAAACTATGCATTTAGCAAACAAAGAGAAAGCACTTACCTTTTCTATCTAGCTGCGTTTGGGTGCATTCAAAGGTCCAGAGGCTAATTTTGAGACTTTGCTTAGCCTTCTGGTTTATTATTGTGGTGTGGTTAGCTTTACAATACATTTGGTAACTATTTGCTAAATACAAAGAAGCAAAAGGTAAGGAATAGCTACTTCCACGTGTTAAAAAAAAAGAAAAAAAAAGAAAAAAAAAGTGTGTAAAGATCTACTATTTATAGTGTGAACCAAAGACGCTACCTCACTCGATTTCCATTGGTGATTTTAATCACATTGATGATACCAAAGAATACCAAAGATTTTTCATGCACGGCCTTGGTCTGTAAAGGGAACTCATTCTCCTTCTTAAAACCCTCCCGTCCCCACAATCCCCCGTCCTCAACCTTCACTCAGTGTGTAAACTTGTCTTCATTCTTAATAATAATGATACTAACCTGATGAATACTTCTCTTACTACAACTGCTACTACTGACGATTATAAGGATAATAATAATAAAGCTCTAGGCAAACATGTTGCAAACTTTGTAAACTCATAGGACGAGTGCCTTGCTGGAACCAAAGTGTTAAACCGCTGTTGACCTCTTTATCTCTCACCTTATACTCTTTGAATACCTCAGCCTGTTAGAAAGGCCACTAATGAAAAAAAAGGAATAATTCTTCACCGTGGTGCTTTTTGCCGTGCAACCATGCAATGAAACTTTCTTTGATACCAAAGGAAAATGTTTTTTTCCACTTTCTTGCTGACAAACCAAAGGTTCCTTCTTCTTTCCCCTTGAAAGCAGCTTGAGTCCCTCAACCCAGACAGGCCGTGCATTGCTTTTACCAATTCCTCCAAATACCTCATAGTAATAAATCTTTAGGGTTATGTTGTATAGAGAGTCTATGTGATAAGGCAGAACTTACTAGTTTGATAATTGTTAAGGTTACTTAAAAAAAAGCTTTATAATTCTTATTTATTTTGTAGGGGTTGTTTTGTTTGTACATTCCTTTTGTATTGTTTTGTTTGGGTTTGGGTTTCTTCTTTTTTTTTTTGGCAGAACTTCTCTGTTATACTCAAGGAAGATCTTATTCCTGGAAATGTTTCAAAGTGGGTAAAGATCGCTGTTTGCAATGAATGCAAGAAAGGGAAAAATGGCTTTGTTTTCTTTTGTTTAAATTAGGATGCTTTGTGTTTGCTAGTCAATGTTCTTTTCACAGGGTAAAAAAATATTCTCTGCTGTGATAAATGGTTCCTATTTTTTCTCTATAATGTGCTGTGATTTTTAATTTAATTACATTTTGTATACACTTATTTAATCAGTGCTTTAATTTATGACTATGTAGTTAAAAAAAAAATTGTATATAGTAGATTCAAAAATGGCCAAAGCTTTATGTTACAATCTTTTCATTCTGATGCTGAGATAAACTGAAGGAGAGTGCTTCTCTTGACTGCAGGGTGTATCTTCAGGCTTGTCTTAGCATGCACTTCAACATATGTTACAAACACTGCCAGGTTATCTCCCCGGGCCTCCCTCCCCCCCAAACTTGTACATGCCAAAATGAGTGTTTCAAGGTAGTACTTTTGTCACTTAGAAAGCAGAAAGGCATTATGAGTGTGTTTTTCCTTTAATTTATTTGTCTTTTTCTAGAAAGGTTACTTTGCAGGTGAGACCTGCACATCCAAAGAGTTTAAAAGTTGTTTAATGTTTAAAAAGCACTGGCATTTGTGAGAGACTTTGCTGAGTTTTCGTTTTTTTATTTGCCATTCGCACGGGTAGAGCAAGTAGCGGGCGTGAAACTTTGGAGCAAAGCTAACTTGAATTTGGAAATGGTCCTGCCTGGGGGCCGCGGGCTGGCGCGGGGCGGCCTGGGGGCCGGCGGAGCCGAGCGGCCGGGGAGCTGCTCCCGCCGCCCTCGCGCGGGGAACGGCACTGTGCTTCCCTGTCCTCCTGCGCTTGACATCGCTGTGCGCAACTTCAAAGGGGGAAAAGCAGTTTTGAGTTTAAAAAAAAAAAGTAATGACAATGATAATTCTGCAAAGCTGATGATGGCATCATGGCACAGAAAATAGGATGCCACTCACCTGTATTTTGTTTTGCGTAAATAATAGATTCTGTTTCAACTGAATGTTGTGTACTGACATGATTTGTGATGGATGTAAATATTCTTTTCATGCACAGTAGTTAAGCTCAAGGTGTACATTGTTTTCGTTTGGGGGGATATCAGAAGGGTTGAGGGAGGGAAGGACAAGGGCAGGGTTTGAGCTTTTGGTCAGAAATTACACTTTCTAGATACATTTTTATACTTCAAGTATTGAAATGGGGCAATAAAGATGCTCTGAAATGCAGGATCATTAAATGGTCTGTTGGTAAGCATTGGCTAAATGTCTGCTTTTAATACATAAACTGATGCCGTGCAATGAGTTATGTTTCTCATGAAGGGGGGGAGTCAAAGTATTAGTCTATTAATCCAGCATTAGCTATTAAACACTGGACAGAACTGTATTTTAGGAAAAAATGTTTTCTTTTTCTGTTTTAGTAGCTTGATTTTTCATGGTATGTTCTGCATTTATTGCATAATCATTGTGGAATCATTTTAGTTTTGCAGTATGAACCAAACAACAGTATTAAATGAAAATAAACTTTAAAGCATTGTCTTTTACTTGCTTTGGTAGTTGTCTTCATAACCCTTGTGTCTACTGTCCAGTCCAAGCTAAACGAAGAGCCTTCATTAACCAGGAGGGCCCCCCATGGCCGAGGTCGTTTTAGTAACCTCTCCTCACCCCAGCCCTCCTCTCTCCGCTTTCTCACCCTCCCCACACCCAGGACTTGGCTCCGTTTTCAGCGCAAGGCAGTTTCCATGTTCAAGTTAGCTTGATCGTTCATCACATAAAGAGGGCGCCAAAGACAATCATCAGGTCTAAGATCGGTAGAGGTAGGAAATCTTCCAGGAGCAAGAGGGAGTTCTTCCAGAGCAATGAAAAAAAAAAAAAGAAAAATGAAAAAAAAATGAAAACAAATAGAAGATTTTGCTAAAAGACAACATTGCTGTCATTTTTAGTTTGCCCATTAGAAAGCAGTAGTAGTTTATGCGTTGCATCTGCATTTCAGACTGAGTGATTATTGTACCTAATTACAGTTGATTGCTAATATTTCCTCAATCTCTCTCTTAGTCAAGCGCTTCTTCTGTATTTTTGTGTGTAGCGACAAGTGTAATGCACTAGGCATTATTCTGGTTTGTTTATGAGTATCTCCTGTACTGCGTTAAGATTTAAGTTACTTTTTTTAAGCTTTGCTACTGTTCTCACTTTATGCCGTGCAATATCATCTGCTGTGTTTGCTAAGCAAAAAAAAAGGAAAAAGAAAAAAAAAAGAAAAAAGCAAGTGATGATGTCATCATGCTTTTCAGTGTTACAATGTTTCAGCGTTTATGTAGTCACAAAAATGTAGTAAATAAAAGGTTGGATTTTCCAGCACTTTAAATTTAGACATTTCTTGCCTTCTTTTGTTTCCCCGTGTACAGTCACACGGCAGTAACCTCCGCCGGGAGGCAGCAGGAGACCCGCCGGGCGCGGGCGCGGCCGCCCCGTCGG
>NW_020447974.1:417293-423192 GCF_003343035.1 Apteryx rowi
GGAGCCGGGGGCCGCGGAGCCGGGGGCGCTGGGCAGCGGGGCTTTTGCTCGGATGCAGCGCCCGCTGCAACGTGAGAGTCCTAAACCCCCCGGAACGGGAAGGACGGGTTTTAAGGGAGAGCGGCTGCTAATTGTTTGCAACGCGAGCGCAGTTTATGCTAGATGCATTTCTCTAATTGAGGGGGAAAAAACATCAAGAAAATAAGCGAAGCAAATAATCTTGGTTTCCTTTCTGTTGTCTGAGGGTATGGATGTCACCAAACTAATTCACAGAGGTGTTTCCTTTTGTGTGATGGAGTCCACCTCAGGCCCACAGGATCAATATTTAATTGTTTAAAGGGATATTGTATTCCTTTCCTGTCACTGTTGTTAATGTCTGCGCTCTCTGTAATCCCACAGGGTCTTTCTCTGTGGGTCTGATTGCAGAGATTACCCTTCACTGGAGAGTGGTGGGAGGAGGGTCCCCGTCTGTAACAGATTCAGCAATGCATTGAACCATTTTCTCTCTATCTCCTAATGAAGTGATGAAGCGTATGCCACAAAATTTAACAGGTTTTTGTGGCAAACTGGGCTGCACTGCTGAGAGGAGGATTAAACCTTCATCTTTGTCCCATAAATCATGGCATCAGCTACATTTATTCTGATGGATAGTCTGGACTCTGCTGACAATATTTTATCTATGGCACTGTCTGCACATTGTGCCCTGGTGTGCAATTTCTTTTTACTGCTAAGCCAAGAGAAAGGCACTAAAATGCATCTGGTACAAGGACTCCCTTTGGGTTCGATATCCCATGACTGTATCAGAAACCAAAGCATCGCCGGCAACACACATTCCGGAGAAGCATCAGTGCTAAGGGGGGATGGGGAGTGGGGGGTGGGAAGTGAAACAGAAACGTCTTCCATCACCAAAAGGAGAGCCCAGGGGCCTGGGCAAGTCCCCTCCTGGGCCCCATCCGTACACCTCCCCTATTCCCCCCCCACCCCGTCCTCGCTAGTCCGCAGGCATCCTGCCCTGTGAGCCGTTTTGCTCACAAATCGTCCCGACCCGAGTCCCTGGGGGGGGGCGAGGGACTGACGCCTGCCGGGCGCGGGAGGCGCGAAGGCGACGGTGGCCGGGCCCGCCGGCCCCAGCACCGCGCAGCCAGCCCCGGCGTGTGCCGGGCTCGCGCCGCCCGCCGCCGAGTTAGACCTGTGGGGCCACCGCGGTGTCTCCGTGTTTCCTGGGGAGCTGGGATCGCTGACTAACACTCGGCTTTCCTGAGCTACCTGATTCTTTCCCCTTTTTCCGTCTTTTCAGTCCGTCATTTCAGTTTTAGTCCGTTGCCTGCGGGCGCTCGAGGCCGGCCCCGCGGGGTCGCCTGCAGCAGCACCGCCACGCTCCTCTCGTGCGCCCTGACCCCCTCCCGGGCCGGTGTTTGGCGTCACGCTTAGGAACCTTTTAAATCCCGTCGTCTTCATTCCGGGGCGCTGAGCACGCTGAAGCCCCCGCCCGCGCGCCGGCGGCTCCTCGGCAGCCGGCCCTTCCTGCGGGCTGGGCGCGACCGCGCGGGGCCAGCGCAGCGCTGCGCGTCCGCGGCCCCGGGTCCGGGCCTGCCCGCGGGGCGCAGGGCGATGTCACTAAAACAGGGCTTGGCTCTGCTCAAATCCACCGCGTGCCGCCTTCATTTCGGTGTGCTCGGCGGCTCGGCTGGCCTTGCTGCCGGGGAACGGCGCGCAAACGCTGCGTGAGCTCCACACACCTTGCTCACTGAGCGGTAACTTAACGTAAATTAAAGCGCAGAGGCGGCAAGAAGGAGGGTCTCCGCTGCGGGGAGAAGCGTCTCCAGCCTCTGCTCCACCTAAGCCGCCGTCCCAAGCCCGGCGGAGCGCGAGGCCCGGGGCGGCTGGGCGGCAGCCGCAGGCGGTGCAGCCCGCGGGAGCCCCAGGTGGGCTGCGTTCCCACCGCCCCGCCGATAAAGGCCGCCCCGGAGGCCCTGCTGCCCCCGGCAGGGCGAAGCTGCACCGGGTAAGTGAGGGCTCTCGGACCTAGGGGGGAGTGGCTGCTTTATGCTTGTGGTTAAACCCTTTGGAGGGAGCCTGGTGCTCCTATGCACCAGGGCGTCCGCGTTATAAACTAGCAAAAGTGCTAAAAGCCTAAAAGCCAGGCAGAGCCCTAAGGGCAGCCGTGGGGCAGGGCCCGCCTCGAGGGGAAAGGCCAGGGCGGCCCCTGCCCGAGGGCTGGCGGGTGACGGTGCGGCCCTGCAACAGGCCCTGGGCACTTTGCTCCCAATTACGGCATTTGCAAGCATTGCAGTGGCAGAAAGGAAGCTGCTAAGTGCCCGGATCCCTCTGGCCTGGGCGATTGCCGATTGAATCGGGAGGGCCCTATCACACCCACGCATCTGGGAGCCAGGATGTAGTTATTTCTGTACAGGAAAAAGTCCTTTGTAAAAATGCTCTATTCATCAAGCAAAATAGTTTCCTGTCCAAGGGAGGTACCCAGAGCTTGATTCTCAATGATGCTTTTGATGCTAATTATCACTTAAGGTTAAGATGATTGGGAGAGAAAATGAATTGTAGTTAGCAAGTAAAGTAGTCCTCATTATGAACTGCTGCAATGCTTAAAATATAAACATTTCATGGGCGTGAAATCCTCAGTGGCTGCTAATGCACACACTGCACTCGGCTCAGGGTATCCCTGGACTGAAAAAGCTTGGAAGCTGGCAGTGCATTGCAGGGAGCTTTCGCTGTAGGCTTGCCCTGCTCGGCCCAAGGTGCCCACTTCTGGTCATGCAGACAGACCTTTGGTCTCACCAAGGGTGGCCACTCTCTTGTTCTGATGTTTTCATGAACGAAATATTAAGAGAAACGTGGCAACTGCAACCCCAGAGCAACACTACCTAATTGAGGCCTGTGTCTGCAAATTCTTCATCGTACATGGGTAGATGTATCACTGGCCTTGTGTGATAACAGGGGAAGCTTTTGCATCTCTGGTGTCATGTGCAGGCTTTTATTCCTGGCACGCTTGTTGCTCTCCTGGAGAATATGCACTTAAGCATTTTTCCACTGGACGTGTACAATGGTTTAAAGAAAAATGATTAGTGCAGGGCATTACAGTCAGAGGCACAAAATCCTGTGGTTTGGGGTAGTGTGACAGACCCGCATGCTGTGCTCGGCACAAAAGGGTTAGGTGAAAGAACAGTTAAGTGGAAAAAAAGGTAGGAAAGTATCTTCCTGAGAGCTCCTCCTGACAGAGGATTCTTCCAAAACCCTCTAATGGCATTGTGGAGCCGTTAGTCCTGCTTACGGAGCAGGGATGGAGGCCAAAAAGGCAAAATGCGCACAAGCGGTCCTGATAGGTGGTGGGGACCTGGGACCCCTGCCCGGCAGAGATGAGGGCTTTGCAAGCAGGGAGGGTGACCCCTCCGCGGCAGCGTGTGCCTCGGGGGGGGGGGGGGGTGTTCCAGAGGCGACTGCGTTCACTGCCAGCATCCCCAGTGGCGCAGGGACGCGGCTAGCAACTTGCTCAAATTACTCGAATCTCCCTGGTGATGCACAGAAATTCAATCTTGGCATGGCATTAAATCAAGTCAGTGACACAGATCAAAGGATACCGCTTTAATCGCACAGCTGGGCCACGGACATCATTAGTTACTCATTATGATGTGTTGATACCGGCTTTCTGTGTAACACAGTTATGTACAGTCACTATCAGACACTTTTCTCATCAAATGAGATGTCAATACCTTAACATCTTAATGAGTTACAGTCAATATCCATCGCAATAAAGCTCATGCTTTCTCATGATTTCATCTACCCTTAGGGTTTTGATTAAAATGGCAGCTTTTTCTGTGTAATTGAGGAAGTATGGAAATCCCACGTAGGAATCAGCCCAGTGCCAAGCAGACTCTGCCTCCAAGCTGCTAGTGCTTTAAAGATTACAAGAATTTGTGATTTTAATGTAGGTTTTGGATACGGTTTCTTCTTTATTTCCCAATCACTCACCAAGCTATGTAATTATCAAATAAAGAAGTACTTAAAATACCCCAGAGTGTCTTTGAAAATGCTGCAAGCAAATCTCCTGCCTGCAAAGGTCTGAGATTGAGAGCAAGTATCACTTGTGGATGAGCACTAGTCCAGATGAACAGGCACAAAAGTAAGGATTTCATATTTACTGCATTAGCAAAATATTAAATCCTTTGCTGGAACATGCAAGTGGGAATATGAAAGGAGCCAGAACAGGCCACTGTTACTGGTATTATTTCAGGTTCAGGTTTAGCAAGCGAAAGCCTGCAGAAGTCCCCAGCTCTCTGAGCTATGGTAACATAGCATCTGTTTAGGCAAAGCAGACTTTGCCACTGGTTAAATGGACAAGAGTGGTGCCCCAGAGTCCTGGGGAGGAAAGGTCTTGGCTTCCTAGCTCAATGGCCACCTTTAATTTTTCCTATGAGAAAAATGTTCACATATAGCCAGTTTTAAGAAGTTAAATGAATGGTAAGAGGAGGTTGCAGTAATGTGCCCAGGGAGACAACAGAACTGGCTTTTTCCATCACAGCTTTCTCCTACCCACACGGACAAGACTAGAGGCCGGATAAGGCTGTGCCCGGGAGATTTTTTCGCTTAACACAGCCACTGAGATTAGTCCTGCTTGCCTGGACCGTGCTGTATCCGAGCCCCGTAGTAGCCCCTATTCCTCTTGCACTGTTAAGCAGCTCTCGGCGCTCTGGGCTGTCTGCGCCTCCTCTCTCGGGCTGGCCGCGGTCACACGCGGTACCTGTGCTCGGCAGACCCCTTTCACAACGTTTCCCGTACCCCGGCTGGGAGAAACAGCCYGCTGCTGAGCGGTGCTGGGGTGCCAGGGCTGCGGAGGGCGCAGGGTGTGCGACAGGCTCGCTCGCTGCCGCCGGCGCTAACGCCAGTCCTTCCGAGCCAGCGGGCTCTGGCCTTGTGTGCATATGCCACTAGCTACAATTCCTTAATCTTTTTTCCCCTGAATGGACTTAATCTCTGATTACACATGAGAAATACAGATATGAAGACTTTGATTAGGGTATGTCTTACGTTACATGTCCGGGTGGATTTTGGAGGCTTCTGTAGCGGATTTGCAGGACGATCTCCTCCACAGCAGGCTGGGTATCGCCACGGCTGGTGCCAGGCTGCGCGGGCAGCGCGCCGAACCCAACCGAACCAGCAGCTGCGCTGTCCCAGGAGCCTCCAGCCGGGCCACAGCTTCCAGGGAGCAGGAGGGAAGYGGGGGAAAGGCCCGAAAGCCCAGCCCTGGGGCCGGCAGTCGCGGTGCTGGGCTGCCCCCGCACGTGCTGGGCATCGCCATGTGCTCGCGGGCGAGGGCTCTCACCCCTGCTCCCCGGTTATGAGAAGTGAAGGGTCTGGACCGGGCGTGCAAGGACGGGCCTGAACCAGCGGTGAACCCTCACTTCCATCACCGGATTTATCCTCTGTCGCTCTTCTGTGGTTGCCAAATCCCTCTGGCAGCAGCTGAGATCCCGGGGCAGGGGCCGAGCTCTGCCCCCGCCGACCTTGTAAAGGGTGTAAAGGTCCTTATTAAAACACCGGAAATTTGAGTACTTCCCTTCAAACAGAGCTCAGGGATATTTGTGGCACTTCCCATAATGATAGATCTAAGGCTGGAGTCTGGGGCTCTAAAGCCACATCCAAACTGTCTTGTATTTCAAAAACCTCTTTTATGCAGGGAAGGACAGCAGAGACTTCCTGGGTCTAATTTAAACCCTGGATTAGACATTTCTTTACTGTTTATGGTAGTGAAAGACTGTGCAGCTACTGGATTCGTGGGGATTAGAGAAAATTTGTCATATTCTTAGCAGTTACTGAAAATAGAAAATGAGCCGTTGTGATTCACGCTGGAAAACAGCAGCCGCTTCCAGCTGCGGAGCCGGGCAGC
>NW_020447974.1:423502-438862 GCF_003343035.1 Apteryx rowi
GCGGGGGTGGCGCCGCGCTCGGGCGGTCGCCGGCGGGACCGATGCCTGCGCTTAGCCGCCTGCTCGGGATCACCGGCGTTGCGCAGCGAATAAACAAGATAAGGAGCTGCTCAGGAGCTGCTCTGGAGGAAAGCCCGCGGGGAAGTGTGGCTGAAAGCGGGCCTCCGTACAAGGAGGAGAAGCCGCCGTCGCCCGGCCGCGGCGCAGGCACGCTCGCGGTGCCTTTGGCCCCGGAGCGGGCAGATAACCAGGCAGGCAGGAGCGGCCCCGCTCCCGCCCCGCCGCCCCGCTCGGCAGGGCCGCGCGGGGAGCCGGCGGCACGAAAGGCTCGGCCGGGCAGCGATCCACAAGTGCGATGAGGGGGCAGGCCTCAGCCGCAGCCCCCGCTCCCTCCGCCAGCAGCCAGGAAGAGGGCTTGGACGCGGACCCGGGGTTTTGGCAGGCGCCTCGGTAGAGCTGGTGCGAGCCCAGCTCCGCTGTGATTCAGCTGTGGAGCCTTTTGCAATGAGTCCACATCCTGAGCGATGAGTGTGTATTTTACTCATGGGGGATTTGTGGAGGACGTGAAGTCCGAGCCTGCCTGCAGTGCGACCCTGCGACGCGCAGGCGGACCCGGTCCTGGCCCGTCCCCAAGCTGTGCTGCTCCGGCGAGCTCCTTCCAGCGTGCTCACAGGGAAAATTCGCCTTCGGACCTATGTGAGTGCCATTGCACTGCCGCTCTCTTTGTTTTATCAGATGTCTCACAGCAACTGGCCTTTCCCTAAAGCCTCCGCTGCTCGAAGCACACAAATATGGGAGAATTGTGGCTTTCATCTGGGAGGAGAGGGGCAGGCAGTACACTGCTAGCTGTCGTTTTTGCTGTGAAAATCAAAACAAAGTTGTGACAGTAATCCCTAAAAACTCCAGAAGCAGAAGGCACATAAGCAAGGCATGCCAAATTTATCAGCTCTAGTTCTTTTTTTTTTATTGAAAAATCAGTACTGTGAGTTTTGAGGGTTTAATTCACAATGTTAACATTTGAGATTAGTAATAGTTTTCTCAAGTCAGTGGAGGTTTGTTTGTACCTCTGAGGTAGGAAATCAGTTTGGTGCAAGGCTGACTGCGAGCAATCGGGGTCTTTCAGCTGCCTTTCAGCTGTGTGTTGGCCGCATTTTCAGCTCGTTCCCTCCTAAAGGAAGGCCCAGCTAGGACGAGGCAAACAGTTTGCAAGCAAAATGTCATTCACAATAAGCAACAAAAATTGTTTTTTATTATCTTTTTAATTAGAGTGGTGGTAATGATGTATTATCTATATGTCAATTTGAGAGTTGATTCAATTTCAGACTTTCTAAAAGGGTTATTGATATGGGGATATGCATTAAAAACAGATGAAAAATCTGGGTTATACAACCCTGCTATTTCAAAGCACTAGATCTTAGAAGTGCTTTAGATTGCTCCGTATTTATGCTGCACTTCTTTAACATCGCACCTCGCTTGGCGAGCACTAAATTGCAGGAAGTCATGTGCAATGAGGGACAGAAACAAGCTCACTTTTTCTGGGTGTTAGTACTGTCATTGGCATGGCTAGGAAAGGAATGACAAGATCCGAAATGCTGGTGAAGAATCCACAGCTTTCGTCAGGAATAGGCTTCCTCAGGGTAAGAAAACGTGCCTGCGTTTCTGTGCCGTAGCTGTTGCTCTGCTGTGGTTCCTTTAACGTTTCATCCTTTTTTTTCAAGCTCAGCATTCGTTCAGGAGCCTGGGATTGCTCATACCTTGTCTTCACTGTTGTCTCACCACGTCTTGCAAGGGCAGCGGTACCTSTCGTTGGGACGGGTGCCTGCTGGAGGACATGGGCCCTTCAGGAGGTGGCTCTGGGACAGCGGCTCTTTGGGGCTGGGGCTGTCCCACGTGGGCCAGCGGAGCAGAGCCCTGACTTGGGCCAGGTTCTCAGGTATTGCTCGGGTGAGAGCAGTGCTCTGCTGGAAGCTACTACAGGTGGCCTCTCAGAAGGCCTTTCTGAAAGCCATCTCCTCCAGGCTCTCCAGAAACGCCTGGGCAGCAGGGGCGCAGCAAGGGTGCTCCTAAACCTGCCGCCAGGCTGCTCTGAGGGGCTTGCACCCTCCGTACATTGTCAGAATTGCAATAATACAATTAGTTCAAGAAAGTACCTGGATGGGGTAACATCTAGAGTCTCATGATAACGTCCTGGGTGTCGAGCAAGGAGCTGAGTCAGAGGGGTGCTGGCAGCTGTGGTCAGGGCGTTGCTGACTTTAGTCTCTGTTCATACCAAGCTGTGAATCTCTGTGGYCCCACCAGGCTGCCTGCAAATGGGATTTAGACCCCTCAGAAGTGGAAGAGGAAATGGGTCATGGCTGGCGCTTGCATGTGGGTCTAGTGCACATGTTGTAACAGTTTTGGGACAGGCTGATCATGCCAGTTCGGTACGAGCGGGCACATCGCTCCTCTCTGCCGAGAGCTGCCAAGCAGCCCTGTGCGAGGAGCCCTCAGCTGGACCGCGGCTCTCCCACCGAGGACCCAAAAGTGGGACCGAGTGTGGCTGAACCTAACGTAGCCAAACTGGAGGTGGAAAAGCACGTCTGTGGATCAGAGGTAAGCTGGCAAAGCCTTGGGGAAACGGGGCAGAAGAGGCACGGAGGAGCGGGCATTGGGCACCAGAGAGGGGGCTTCGGACACCGGGGAGCGGGCTGCAGGGCGGGAGCCCAGGGTGGGTCGGAGACTTGTCCCACATGGAGCTGAGCACCAGCCGGGATTCCTGCTCCAGGGCTCGGCTAACAACCAGCTTTTTAACCAAAGACACACACCTGAACTGTCAAACGTTCGTAGACTAGAAATTCCCCTGTATATCTGGAAATGGTGAAGAATTCCAGGCCGATACGCTTAATCAAAACAGCACGTTTGCATTTCCAACACCAAACTGTCCAATCTTAAGCTCCATTTTCCTGTTGTAGTAAGCCAATTGATGGACACCGAAGTTTGGGAGTTCGGGGCCCTGCGCTGCCCGGCAGTCGAGTTTCCCGTGTGGACAAGGCCTCCCAGGAAGCACGCGGGCTCTTGCGACAACACGATAACGAACCTCTCTGCTTCCAACACGGGCCTTGAAAGATGTGATCTTCTTTCTAGGGAGAACAGCAGGAGGCAAAAATAGTTCTTGTCATTAAGGGGCAAGTGTTTGGGAACCTGTGGTGTTTTCCCAGCTGTGGAATAGATCCGCAGTGCGGCGACAGCATCTTTCCGAGGCACTGCTCCAGCAAAACACTTGAGTAGGTGTTTAATTAAATCATGTGAGAAGTTTCAAGGACTGAAAGCACGCAGCTAAGTGTTTTGCTGGGGACTTAATACTGATGCCTCAGTTTCCCTTCTTCAACATAAAGAGAAATATTTACCTCCCATGGAGAGTGCTGACAAGCTTAATTCAGTCTTGCTTGTAAAGTACATTGTGGCCCTTAGGGAAAAGGTGCTACGAAAATCACAGAATATGATTACCCTGCTCTGCCTGGCAAGATGGCACTTAGCTTTATATGTTATCCTACTGGAGATACATCTCCCTCTGGCTGACAGCAAAAGCAATTAATGCATATAAAACAAAATAGACTGTTTAGAAGGTTTATGCTCTATGTGGTCTTTACACACGCAATGACAAATCTAAATTTGAAAAATTGGAAAAGTCAGTGTTTTTAAAGGGCTTTAGTGCAAAAACATACATGTGTGTGACATCTGAGCCATAACAGGAAAAGGGCTGTTCCTCAAGTAATACTTCCTTTATCCTGATTCTTTTTTTATAACCCCTTGCTATTAATTTTTCAATTTTCCTGGTATTTTTTAAGTTAGCAAACTGTACTTTAACACTGTTCACCTATTTCAAATTTTCTTGATTGGATTGAAAAGAATCTGGAACCAACCTCAGAGGCAGCCAGAGTCGAGTGAAGTCAATGGGATGGCTGCCAGAAAGGGGCCTGCAAGTTAAGCCAATGTGGGAGAGGTTAGGATAGTGTTTATTTTTGGAAAATCCAGATTATAATTTAGAATAACCCTCTAATTCTGATTCTGTATTTATATATGTCAAAAATACTGCTCAGGACAGAGTATTTCAAGCAACATGTTCTCCTTTAGGTTGGCTGGCCTCAGTACAGCTAACCTTCTCGCATAACATGGTATTTTAAACATTAACACTCTCTTTTCACATGTTGAAATAGATATATCACCTGCTCCTTTGTCAAATGTGAGTGAAAAGGTTATTGCTTCAAACTACCACACCAAACAAGAAATCATACAATTGTGACATAGGAAAAAACAAATTACTATGAAGGTATTAAGCTCTTTACTGGTCGTTATTGTGGATCCGCACCTCCTGTCTGTCTTGCCCTGCCTGTGTTTCTATACACTGCTTTTTGACTGAACTTATTTAGTTTTCTTCTTATTTTTTGTGTCATCTTTGCATGATCGGTGATGCTTAAAAAAACCACAGAGTAAACATCAACAGTCATAGCAACTTGTTGACATTTTTAATGTACTGCCTACTTTGTATTTGATTTGCACTTTATTATGATGAAAATGAGTTCTAACAAACTTCTTGAATAGCTACAAAGCAATAATTTAATAGCAAGTCATGAATAATTGATTTTTGGACATTAGGCAGTTCCCTTTTTTATTGTCTGAGTACATGTTTCTGTCCTGCCTCTCCAGGATACAACCTCTTTCATGCAAATAGTGTTCCCTTCCGTGCCTGCCGCAAGCGGCACCCGATGGAGCCTCACTACTCGAGAGAGACTCTATGCGCCATGAAAAATAAACAATTAAATCCGAGCTGCTTCGGTAGGTAAATGCTGCCTTTCTCAGCTGCGTGCACGGGGAAGCCGGTGCTCCCGGTCGGGCCGGGGCCGCGGGAGGCTCTTGGGCGCGAGCTCCCGGGGCGGCACGGCTCCCAGGGGAAGGACGGGCAGCGCGTGGAGCCGGCACCGCCGCGGCGCCTGCCTCCCTGATCCCGGCCGGATTCCCGAAGCTTCCCGAAGCACGGCTCCCCCGTGTGCCAGGCAGGCGCTCGTTTGCCATGTCCCGGGGGGGGCGGTTTTCCTAGGAAAACTGAGTCGGGTTTTATGATGGCTCGCAGGGCCTCCTGTGCCTGGGAGTTTCCCCCAGCCCCCTGGGAAGGCGAAGCCGGCTGAGCTTCCTCGGAAGGGCTGAAGAAATGCGGATTTGCTTTCCTGGGCTCCTCGGTCCATATGGCTTCTCTTCACGGAGCAGGCTGCTGTGGTCCCCGGCAGGCCCCTGGAGCTGCGGATACGGACAGCGCCGGAGAGGCCGGTGAGTACCGCCGGCTGATCGGAGCAGATCAGTCTCGCTTTCCTGCCCTCGTATTATGGTTCTAGCCATAACTTAAGCTGTTTTTTCTCTAGTTTCCTTCACTCCTAGTTTGCCCATTTTTCTCCCGGTGACTGTGCTACTGAAAACGTGTATTCCCTCACCTCTGAGAAGCACAAGGGAATATCTGAATTTTCTTTTCAACACAAGCTATAGCTTCTTTTCTGTTCTGCAGAAGCTCAAATGTATCATTTTATAGACAAATTTTAGATTACTCCTTTGCTAAGTCATATGTATCTAACTAAAACTGATTAACACCTGTGGTACCTTTGGTATTGCAGTAAGGACACAGAAAAAGCTACAATTTCAATTCAGATTTCATTTGTAAATCATTCCATTTGAAATTTCTGATGAAAATTGAGGGGCAGGGTGTGTTGGAGCGGGCAGGTTTATCTGGTGTAACTAGCGCAGGTTTAATCCTTGTTAGTACCGCATGGGCAGTGTTGAGCCAGCGGCAGGCGACTGCCTAGACCTGTGGCCACAGGACGGTTTTGCAGCTGTGGCGTAGGTGCGATGCCCACGATCAAACCGCAAGTCCTGCAACGCAGTAAAAACGGCGCTGCTCGACAAAGCGGGAGCGCCGCAGGAGGAAACGGGGAAGCGCGAAGGGCCGGGAGCGAGCAACTGCTTCAGCTTTTTAAACGTAACGGAGGCAAACCCAGCAGGCTGGTGGTAAGGCGGGGTTTACAGGTCGGTGCTGTATCAGCTAGAGTCGTGGAGGAAGCTGGAGAGAACTGGCTTTACCCGGTTTGTGTCCTCACAGGCTGAGGCTGCCCGGCGGGTCGGGAAGGCGCCTGCCGTGAGCTAGAGCCGTCCGAAGGGTGCTGTGGTTCACGGCAGCCTCCGGAGACAGCCCCGAGCAGCCCGGGGCGCCGCAAAAGCGTCCTCGGCCCCGGCTCGCCACTCGGTACCTCTCACCAGCAAGGTATCTAGTTAAAGGAAAAAAAAGGGTCTTGGTACAAAGTTTCTTTTCTTGGTCAAGCAAAAAAAGATTTGAAAGTATTAAATGTGCGTAGTGGTTGGCTTGGTGAAGCAAAGCTGAGGAATGGCTTTAGATGCATCATGTATTTCTTGCTGGAACTTTATTGCTAATAGTTGATGAAAGTTTGTTATTGGCTCTAGACAGTGGAAAAAGTAGTTTCAATGACAGCAAACACGGGAAAACCCTCCCCCTTTCTTCAAATCAGATCAAGGAAACGGACTCTTATCATGATCGTTTGTGACTAAGGCCCTGCTTTTGCAACGTGATCCATGCGTGCAAATCCCACACAGATCCGATGCCAGAATTAGAGCGCTTATTTGACATTTCAGTTGAGAAGCAAAACAAATGTGTTCTGTGCTCATCTTTTTTTTCTTTCTTTTTTTTAAGTAAAAACAACTGACTTTGAAACAAGGGCTCTGATTGCTCGCTCTCTGACGTCATCTTTACATTGATGTAATTCTATAGACTGCAGTGGAACCGCTGCCGCTTTGCGCTGCTGTAAGCAAGAGAACAATAAGGCCCTGTGTCTATGAGGCAGAGAAGTCGCTTATGTTTTGTGCAAAGAAAGAAACCCGGTTAAACGACTTAAAGGAAAAATAAATTAACCAAGAAGAAATTCAGAAGGAGCCAAAAGCAATATAAGCAAACATACAGCTGCAATGTTCTAACTGTATTGCTAGTTTAATAAAATACATACCTTAATTAAGTAAAGATTTACTTTGCTCCTAAAGTGGGCCAATAAATACGTACCAGGATCTTTTTCATCTCCAAGTTTTAAYTGATACATGAAGGTGAGCAACTTAATCACTTACTGCAATTTTGTTTAATTTTTCAGTACACATACTGAACTTCATGCCTTTGAGATCCTTGAATAAATGTCAGCTTCCTTTCACCGCCAAATAATTTTATGGGTACTGCTGAGAATAACATGAGAATAAATCAACTTTAAGAATTAAAGTTATAATTCAACTAGTGTGCCAGTGTGAATGTAGCWAAGAAAGCAGAGCTCAATATAGCTGGAGTTGAAATCCTAGCTCCTTGTACAAAGCAGAGTTGACCTTTGTATGTGGGCCAAGGATCTCACCATTGAYGACACTTGCCAGGCACCCATATATTTTTTAGGTAGCAAAGTAGAATGAGGCCTTTCAGTATTTAATACTTTTTTTTTTTCCTGTAGTTGATATTATGCCCTCACTAGACTCCTGAAACGATTAATTGTTTTGGCTTAGCTGCACTAAAGTTTGTAAACATTACACTTGGGGTGATGTGGGCTTGGTCTTTATCAGTGAATTTGGGTTTGTAAGGAGAGTGCAGCTGAGCCCATAAGGGTGATATAATCAACTCTGTCCATCAGGGAGCTGAGCGTGTTCTTCAGTACAGATTATACAATTACATAGGTCTTGAGTAGCTAATGAGTGGAATTTTAGGGAAATATTTTCATTTAAAAACAAACCAAAAAAAGTTTGAGAATCAGTGAAACTTGAATCTGTGTGATTTTCATACTTCTCTATTGAAAAATTGGTTCAGATGACCTTCTGTGTGTGCAACCCTTTCTATTCAGTGCTATTTGTATTCAGTCTTTACTATTAACACTTAGTAATATGCCACTAAATGGCCATGAATAGTCTAAAAGGGCTCTGGCTAGTAACTATGCAGCTACAATTTTTAGAATGAGGCCATGGCAGTTTTGCAGTAGCTCTGGCATTTTACCTAATAAACCCCAGCTCACTGACCACTTYAGTAAATGATATGCAACTTCTCTTGTAAACCATGCGTGTGGTTACATTAAATATTGCCCTGTATTTAACAACGTGCTGTTTTCCTGCCCTACTCTCTCGTAAGTCGAGCAGGAGCCATGGAATTAATTTCGCCTGGGTGGAACTGTAGGCTGGACTTGTTCTAGCAAGGTAATCTCTTCTCTATAAAAAGGAATTATCCTATTCATTTACAGCGCGCGTGGAAAGCTGTCTGTAATTTCCATACGCTCCGCAGGGTAGCTGCGGTAATTCTTAAGCAGGCTGCGAACGTGCTCGCCGTGTGGGCCTTGTCCCCAGCTATGACTGCGCGGTGAGACACGCGACGAGGCGGCCCTTCAGAGGGACGCTGGCTCCCCACTGCTGGGCCGTTCTGCGAAATGGGTGATAACGTGGCAAGAACAAGCCCAGCCCGAATCCTGCTGGGAGCACGAGCTCAAAGCCTGCCTGAAAGAGGATAAACGCAATGACAAGTCTTCAGAAAACTGGGGAGAAAAACCTGTCAAAAAGGTGGTGGTGGCGCAAGCTCCAGGTGAGGAGCAGAGCAGCAGAGGCACATGAGGGCAAATGGCGTGAACGTGAGGCCCCGTGTCGCTGCAAGGGCTGCCCAGGCCCGGAGCAGCTGGCTGGGGCTTTTTTTGGGATGGTGACAGACCATGATGGGGGAGCAGTCCTGTCGGGTGCGGGAGCAGGAGCGGGAAGGTAAACACAGCTGGCTGAGGCATCAACAGCCGATCTCTGTGAACACCTTGCAGGTGGAGTTGCACCAACAATTAGTTTGGTGCAATCGCTTGTGCAAAACAGCGTATGGAAAGTATTACAAGACGGATCAAGCCATTGGCAATAGAAAAACCAGCACTGCAAAATTCTGAACACCACCCTGAAAGTGTCATATGCACTTGCTTTCCACTGAAATTAGTAGAAATGGTAAGAATGGGGTGTTTGGCTTCTTGCGGGATCGCTGAGATGAGCAGCTGGTGCATAGCTTCTGGATATACCTGCTCAAAAGTACACTGGTAGTGCTGAGTGGCAGGGGATGACCTGGACTGAAAACAGTTCTTGCATTTCTACTTTCCCCAAAACTCTTTTGCTCTCGGTGATATCTTGTTTCTCTTGGCAAACTTCCTAGCTTCTGTTCAGGGAATGTTAGGGTTTGCTGTTGCTACAAAAGCTTTAATTTTAATATGGAAACCTATGTATTTTCTGATATTTCCCTGTATATTTTTTTAGCCTTCATCAGTGAACCTGTAATCCCCTTGAAAAACACTGAAGGAAAATGCTGTGTTTCCAGTCTGGAATGAACATTGCAGCCAAAGAAAAGACCTTCTATGTAAGAGAAGAATTTCCCTTTCTTTCTACTTGTGAAAAAAAAACATTAATTTCTGGTAGTTTACTTTTCTACTGTATTACTGCATGATTGGTTAAGTGCTGATGCAATAAAGGTTAATCGTTGCAAACTTACTGAGTAAGTAACCACCTAGACTAACATTTATATAGAACAGGTTTTTATTCTTTGTGTAAAGCAGAATCTTTACATATCTTTACCTTGACAATTCTATAATTCCATTACCACTAATCACAACTTTTAATGAGACAGCAATATTCTTTCCGAGCTGGTATCCAGTTACGCATCCCAGCTCAGTTACTCAGGAAGCACACGCTGTTTGTGAAACGTCATTTTAGGAGCTGCACCAAACAGAGACGAGATTATGCGATTTACCATTTCCAAAGTGAATTATGGAAACCCAGAAAGGGGCTTACTTTCTGCTGGCAAAAAGAAGGCCTGACTATTGCACATCCTGCTCCAGAACAGCACTAGACTAAGAGGTCCCACCTTCCACAACTGGAGCAGGCACCAGCGCTGCCGGTGATCGGGGCCGTGCAGGGACCCGACTGCTTCCAGCTAAGTGAATCCCCTGTACGTAACCCTGAACGGTCGAGCAGCAAAGTGTCAAGCCCAGGGGATCACTTCTCGTAAGGAGCACACGCTTTCCTTGTGCGAGGAGCCCGGTTCCTGCACGCTGCTTTCACAGTTCCCTTTTAACTTAGTGTTGGCTGTGTCTCCAGGGAGAAAGTACTACTTGGAAAATAAAGAAATTTGAGAGCACCTGGGGAAAAAAAATCACATGCCATTTTACTAGTTCCAAAAAGGGAGTTTAGGAGGTGAGAACATGATAATAGCTAGATAGCTTGACTTTGAAAGGACCAAATAGTAGTGAAATTAAGCGACGGAGGCTTTTGGTAAGAACTGTATGAAAATGTAAATCCTTATACATTAGCAAACACGGGTGTGAGCAACCACAGAAGACCACCTGTTGACTTGCACTTGTTATGTGTTTACTCTCTTCAGAATATTTAGCACCTGTACCATGATTTATGTTTTTCCTAAGAAAGCAAACAAAAATATTGTTGTTTCCCCTCTTTCAGAGCCTGATTTTCCAGTCATGAGACAGGTTTCCTATGGAAGTAACTCCACTGACTTAATTGGAGCGTTTATAGCAGGGAGAGCTGATGTAAGGAGTGGAGAATCGAGCCCATAGGCCAAAATTTTCAAATGTAAGTATCTAAATTTAGGTTCTTAATGCCATAATTAGGTACCTGAATAGAGGTGGCCTGGTTTTTAGAAATGCTGTGGATTGACATATCCTGCTGAAGTCAGTGAGAGCTGGAGATGATTTTTCCTTGGAAAATCAGACCATTTTTATTTAAATGCCCAAATACTGTTATGGGCTAACATTGGACATCCTGGATTGAAGGTTTTTATTTCCTTTCCCTATGTATAACTGTATTGGAATATATCCAGTACACAGAGTTTTCATAGCATAATATGTTGTGGTGTATGAATACAGCCCACTTTGCCAGACTTGCTGATATGCTGATCTGTGTCTGGGGATTCAAAATAAAAAGATGCCATGAATTTGTTTTCCTCTCCCTTTAATCCTGAGACAAGCCTTAAATGTAGCCGAGAGGCACCTCGGGGCTGTTCTGCATTAGGCTGGCGAGACCTGGGAGCCGTCCAGTGGGAACTGCTGCCAGGCTGGAGTTGAACCCGGATGAGGAGAGCCTCAGCGGCTCCAGCCATCGGCTATCCCCAACACCAGATACGCTGCCTTGGGGCCATCCAGGTATCTCTGCAGGACCTCATGAACCATATGACTTAAAAATTATGAGGATGGGAAACGCAATTTGGGCATTTCTGACATATTTTTGCTCCTGTTAGGTAGATGCTGCTGAGAAATACTTAAATCCAGCTATTAAAGGAAGATGAATAGGGCTAAAAATGTGCACTCAGAAGCCTGTAGCCACAACACAAAGGAAGGCAGACATATGGGGGGGGATAAGGACAATCTTCTAAAACTATCCTTGTTATTGTGGCTGTAGATATCTTAAAGAATTATGACAAACAATGGTCTCCCATTCACCTAGATCCACTTATCTGTTCATCTGTTGATGAATTAAAAACAAAACCCCAAATGGTCATAATGGCTATAACTGAACACTCAGACCATATTGATATTTTAATTTTATTTGTTTATAATTTTCTTAGTTTGAGTAACAGCTGGCTTTTATGTTCTTATGGATTAATACATACCTATGAACACATAACTCGTTTCTATTTTAATGCTTTTTTCAAAGTGATTGCTACTGGCAACATTTAAATTACAACTGACTCTTTGTAGGGCTTTTTTAGCACATTTCAATTTGTTTCATTGTATGTTGTATTTCCTATTCTATTTCAGATTGTCTTACTTCATCCTTTGGCTGTAATATTCTCGTAAGCGTGGTGGCCTTATACCACAAAGGCAATCATGCCAAAGCGGTCGTGCCACGTCACTTAACAGGCAGTAATTGTCCCCAGCAATCATAGGAATCTTGCTCTGCTGCATCGGACGTCACTTCTTTGACAACTAATGCACAGAAGACACCTAGGGATGTAGCCTAAAATGCACTTTGTTCTGGGTTGCAGGGACTGTGCTGAACGCATGAAGTGCCAAAGCTCTGAAAGAAAATACAGCCATGTATTTGTCTCAGAGAAACTGTTTTTTAAACCTTCATTTCCATAGGAACAAGGTCTATGTGATAACACTGTCATGCTGCCCCAACTTGTGATTTTGTAAATCCAGTGGCCGATTCCAGCCAAGCGTCACACGTGGACGGTGTTCTTAAGAGACCAAAGCTCTGACAAAGTTCGTGAAAAGACACAAGTAGAGCGGCTCTATTGGTATTTGCACTGCGAAAGAGGCTGCCACAGAAACTCACACTTTGAAACACCATAGGCTGCATGTGTGAGAGCCGCTATCACAGTGCAAAAGCTGCAGCTTAAGCTCACACCTGTATAGACACCAAAGTTAATCAACCAAGAGAGAAACGGATAGGAAACCTGGCTCTGTTAGTGCTGTGCCCACAGAAGCACATGTTGGCCTGGACTCGGCAGTGGGAGGGTCAAGGTCTGCTAGTGTTTCTAAGCTAATCCTGCTTTTGTGCGATGCGCAGCTCAGCCATGCATTTCTCAGATGTTTTAACTTCATGTACAGTTTCTCAGGTCAGAAATGCACTTCAGTACTGTCCTTTTGTTCTCAAAGAATTCCCAAATATGTGCTTGCAAATTCTCAGAATTTAAATCCCCTCATGCCGTGTTTTCTCTGTGCATTCATGCAGAGTCCGTCATTTGGTAGCTGCCTCGGAGTAAAGCTATGAGTTCAAGCTATTTTTAGTCAACTTAGCCAAACCAAGCTTGCCATTTCTGGGGGGATGTTCATCCTTATTACGCTATTATTAACATTATACATGAATTATGTTGTATAATTAGATCTCTCTAATCATTATCAGTTTTCTGGTCTGTTTTTCTTTTTTTTTTATTTTTTAAGATCTGTTATATGTCTATGTGGTTAAAAGTGAAACATGCTTTCTTCTTTGTTTTGAAGTGAAGCAAGACCTAAGCATGTAATATCCCATTCCATTGCTTGCTGGGTCCAGAAATGGGTCCAAAAATGGACTGACTCAATAAGAGGAGAAGCTGACCCTGAAATCTCCTACAGTCATGCAGACGAGGACACTGCACATCAGACCTGGTTTATTCTTCTCGTATCCCCTCAAACTTTCTCTTTTTCTTTTTTTTTTTTTTTTTTTTTGTTTAATTTTAAGAGGTTTTCATGCTGGCACCTACACTGAACTCTTGAGAAGAACCACAAAGTAACTGGAAACTGCCTTATGATTTGGCTCATTAATTAAGAATAAACCATTGTGGAAAAAGTGTCCTGAGAAAGCATTTTCTGGGAATTTGGGCCTGTTTGTGTCTGTTTTTTTTTTTTAATGTACCAAACTGAGATTAAGACTTTAAAAAATGTTAAAAATTACTGTGTGAAGCATAACAGTTAAATAGCTACAGTTGTATTTAAACTGTAGAAAGAAAGATTTGATTTTGATTGTAAAACCAATATTAGAACAAGCTATATACTGATTTGCAATATCTTACAGCAATTAGTGGCCTAAAGGATGTGACTTTTCATTAAGACAAGTATCACCAGTAGGAGGATCTGACGGGTGGCTGAATCATGCTGCATGTAGTTATGCTGCACTTCACATATACATACAGCTGCACTATTTACTGCTCAGTCAAATTCCTCCTTTTACAATCCTGGATTGCCACATTTGCAATTATATTGCATCTGGCGCAGAGCTCTGAAATCTGTAATTACCAAGCAAGTCTACAGCAGTCACACAGCAACGTGAGGGACGGTCAGGTACTTACGAGTGTAATATCAAAGCTCTGCGTGGGATACCCTCCTTCCTGTTCGTGTATTGCTGGGTATGACTGACATGAGGGAGATGTTTACTGGACAGTCTGTTCCTGAAGCACCCTCGCTGTATAAAGACGTATCCTCTGACACGTGGGAGAGGGCAATAGGTGCAGTTTATATACACCAGACAGCGTAGACCTGAATTGCTCTGGAGTTTTAGGCTCTTCGCAATGCTTTCGGTGGCTGCTCGGCCAGCTGTGAGGAGCAAGAGGCTGGCTCTGCGGTCGGAGGTGTGCGCGCCCCTAAGGGACCGTCCTCCGACGTGCTGGAGCAGGGTGGGGAGACAACCCCACGGCGGGCGCCGTGCTTCTCCGCAGAAAGGGCACGGGTGTGCGCGTTTATAAATGCTGCAGCAGGGAGCGAGCGGTGCCCCGCAGGGCTCCGGCCTGTGAGATGGAGGTGCTGGCAAACAGTAATGACCGGGGCAGGGAACGGCCAGTGTAACGAGCGGTTGCGTCGGCGGCAGGGAGGTGTCTGCGCCTACCCGGGCTGTGGGACCCCGTTAGAGCCAGCGAGGCCTGCGTTGCCCCGTCTGCCCTTCCGACCGAGCCCTGCTCAGAGCAGCAGAGGTGTCTCGGGCTTTCCCTGGCCGCTGGTGCCCGTCTTCAGGCGAGCGGGCCTCCTCCCGCGAAGGAGAAGGCTCCCTTCCCCTGGGGCCGCGGCAGAGCCTCGGGGAGAGCACAGCCGCCCCGGGCAGAGGGCGGGCGACGGCCGCCGCGAGGTGCAGCGCAGCCCCCCAGGAGCCCAGGCCCTCCTTGGCAGACACAGCCGCCCTGAGCAGCTCCAGCCCCGAGCAGCTCCAGCGGAGCGAGCCATTCGCACCTCGTAGGGCCGTGGCCTGCGACTCGCCCGTCCCTGCCGGCTGTTGCTGAGCAAGCACCTATATATACACCCGCAGCGGCAGTGTGGGCGCCCTTGTGCGGACCCACGCAGTGCCAGCGTGGAGCTGTGTGGAGCGGGGAACCGGTGAGCGGCCCAGGGCAGTGGGAAGGGGGGTGGCGTGACTCTGGCCCTGGCTGGTGCGCAGGAGCGGGCTGGCACTAGAGCCGGTGTGCAGGGGTGGGGCTGGCAGCAAGGCCGGTGTGCGGGCTGGCACCGGGACCGGTGCGCGAGGCCGGGGCTGGCACAAGAGCTGGTGTGCGGGCTGGCACCGGGACCGGTGCGTGAGGCCGGGGCTGGCACAAGAGCTGGTGTGCGGGCTGGCACCGGGAGTGGTGCGTGAGGCCGGGGCTGGCACAAGAGCTGGTGTGCGGGCTGGCACCGGGACCGGTGCGTGAGGCCGGGGCTGGCACCGGGGCGGTGTGCGGGAGCAGGCCTGGCACCAGGCCGGTGGGCGGGGCTGGGGCTGGCACCGGGGACGCTGTGCGGGAGCGGGGCCGGGGCCGGGTGCGCCCGCGGGCCCGCAGCGGACGGCGGGCCCGAGCGGAGCGGGGCGTGGTTGCCATGGCAACGGGGTTGCTCC
>NW_020447974.1:439685-450946 GCF_003343035.1 Apteryx rowi
GGTGAGAGGGAGCGGCGGCAGCGCGGCCGCCTCGCCCGCGGCTGCGGTGACTCAGAGGCGGCTGCGGCTGGGGGGAGCCGGGGTTTGTTGTTGTGGGATTTTTCCCCGGCAGGTTATAAATAGACCTGCTCAGGCGCTGTGTCAAGGAAGGACACATTGGCAGCGGCGGAGAGGCTGGCTGCGTCCAGCCGCCCCAGCAGGCTGCCGCCGCCGCCGCCGCGATGGGTGCCAGCGGGCCTAGCTGCTAGCAGGGAGCTGGCGAGCCCCGGCAGCAGGGCTGGGCTCTGCTAGTGTTTTCACACCAAAAAAAAGAAAAACTAGCCGGAGGCAGCATCAGGGAGTCTTCTTGAGAAGAACAAAAAATCATATAAGCTTGTTTCAGAGCTCTCTGAAGAAACAGACAGAGAAAATGAAGCCAGAACGAGGTAAACAATTTATTCAGATTTTTTGTTGTTTGKTTGGTTGGTTCCAGGATTAGAAGTAGTCTGGTGCTTTGTTTCTGTATTGTCAGTCCGTTTCCTTATCCTCCCCTCTGTAATTTGGGGGTGGGGGATGCAGGTCCTGGGTTCGGCCGAGGAGATGGCAGCGCTGCGAAGGTGCCGCCGGGGGCTGTCGGCAGCGCCTGTCCTGCCGCTGCCTCCCGGTTTCGTGGTCTTGTCTTGCCTCGGCTGCTGGAAGAGAGGCAAACGCTGGAGCAGACCCCTTTGCTCTGGGAAATGGTGCAATTCGTGTGTCAAATGCAGTCAGCCTTTCAGCACAGGACTGCGGTACTGAAGTAAGAGGCAGGCAGAGATAAATCGGGCATCTCTACGCAGTATCAGCCTACGTGTTAGGAACATCTAAGCGTAACCGGAAAACCCCCTGAAAATAACCATAACTTAAATCTGAGCGGTTTTTTAATCAGTTCCAGTTATAAAGGAGCTGTATCATAATAAGCATGCTAAAATACTAATTTATCATGATCATTTTGTTACTGATCTTATCTCGGTTACCAATACCAGGTTTCACAGAAGAATAAAGTCGACTGTCTACGTATATGTTTATAACACTTCAGCTCTTTTGCAGTGCAGCAACAGCTGCTGATGCCCCTAGAGTTGAAAATATGTCATGACTTCTATTTTGAACCACATGATCAGTGATTATTGATTCCTGTTAGTTAAAGCAAGATTTTTTTTTTTATTAGTAAATCTTATGAATGCTCATTGTAGAATTTGGGGCGTTATTTTATTATTTTTTTWAAATCCTTGCTTAGGTATTTGGATTTCTTAAAGTTTTTGATGATGCTATTGTTTACCTGACTGCTTTCAGTTTTAAAAACCTTTTTGTTCTGTAATCACTTCAGTGTTTTGAGAAACACTTTAATATAGCTTAAATATCAATGTCTTAAAAATACTAACACTTACATGACATACCTGTCTTAATTAGGTTTGTTAATGGCATGTTTGCTAATAGAGACACTGCATAAATGACCACTCTTGCATGAATTCTATATGTGTGTATGTTGTAAGGTATAAATGCATTATATGCTGTGACAGTAGCACATATATAGTACAGAGCTGATTGCAATTTTATGCATAAATTAATGCGACTTAAGTGCTAGGGATTTGACATGGGCACTTTGTTATGTTTTGCTGGTTTCTTAATTGCTTATACCTAAGAAACCTTCACCTGGATTGACTGCTTCAAAGCCGGTTATTTCTAGAATATCTTTAGTTTTTAAGATCAGACATTGAAGTTTGAAAACTGTCTACTGTYAAGGTGAAATAAAATTTCAAAATAATCAGATAAAACCCAAGTCAATATTTGCAGCTTTAAAATCCTCTGCTGTAGCAATTCAAATGCTCTATATGACCTTTGTCTATTCTTTTTTTTGTCTGTAGACAGAAAAAATTAGAATGTTGGGAGCTTTCTTTTTTTTTAAGCTGTTGTATAATAAGCGATAATATGCTTTTTTTTAACCAATCTAGTGTGGACAGGGGCAAATTTATAAAGTAAGCAAGTTATAGGATTGTTTGTTTGTTTTTTGTTTTGCTTTGTTTTCTTGGAAGCCACCAGTTAATATATTGAGATTACGATACATTTTACTGGGTGAAACCTTTCAGAAGTAATGACTTAATTCTTTTAAGCTGTCTAACAAAGGAATCTTTAAGTCAATCATTGACCTTGACTAAAATGGGAGAAGATCTACAGCCATTTAGTAAATGCCTCTAGCCTAACTGTGTGTTAGTGTAACAGAGTAATACCACGCACAAAAGGGGTTGTGAAAGTGCTGCCTAAATGCCACATGCGGCCCACAGACGCTCTGAGGAGGCACGAATCATGCAAATGTTTGCATGTGCTGCTTTCTGCATAGCAGCTGCACCACAGGATACAAGCAGTCAAGTGTGCAGTCACCTGCTCCCAATCGTTGCAAGTTAATAGCAAAGGACAGAGGTGAAGCAGACCACTCAGCTTGCCAGTCTTCACCTTTCTACACCTTTTCTACAGACCTTCAAAATCCTGAGGAGTCTGCAAATCAGCACACCAAGTAAAGCATAAAGAAACAGACTTTAAAAGACTCAAGATGGATTATTCGTACTTATCAATAATGATATCAGAATCCATTTGGAGCAGAGATATGTTATTCTTGTAATTAGAATTAAGCTTAAAACTATACTGAATAACATTGTAATGCCCAGACATATTGGAACAGGGTATGGTTTAGCTTTTATCACACTTCCACATAAGATTTTCATCATCACCAGCAAAGATGGGTGGTGCAGGGGAAGAAAGGGGAGATCTAAATTTGCAACCCCTTCTTTAACAGGAAGAAGTGTTACAGGATATTTTTTAGGGAGATTTAGGGAGATGAGAGGGATGAATATAAGTGAATGGAGAAACTTTTGTGTGAGGCGGAGAAGTTTGCCCCTAAAATAAGCTACCTCCCTTTATAATAGGGAAAACTTGAAAATTACAGAGGTGTAGACATTAAATACTTGAGAGCAGCGTGGAAGAAATGGACTATGGAGTGTTGTAGGGCAAACTGGCGGAGCCATTCTGCAAGGCAGGATGAGAAGTGATGGCTTTGAAAGTGCAAGTAAGAATGTAGACTTCCTTCCTTTGCTGTGCAAAGTTACTGCAAGCAGGGATTCACAAAGCTTTTCCCATGAACTTCATTCAGGACTTATGCATCAGTTGGAGTGTTAACGTAGAAAGGCAGCTGTTGCTCTAAACACATTCATCTAACTACTTCTGCACCAGCTCTAGACAACGCAGTAGTTACAATACTGAGGGCTGCTTATCTTCACCCTTTCTGCACTGGGATTCTTAAAGTCAGTGCTGAAGCGTCTCAAAATACAGTGTCACATCGCTTCAGCTGAAGCTTCTGTGATGAAAAGAATGATTTATCTTCCTTTCTCATAGACAGTGCTCCTGTAAAAATTTCCCAGAGCATGAGTTTTGTTTTTTGTCTTTCTGCAGTAATAATTTATCAACTTACCTAGCTTTGATGATATCCTCAGGATTTAGTTTCTGCAGTACAGCTGCCTAGTCCATTACTTCATTTTGCATATTTGGACCTTTATTTCCTTTCTCAAGTTTAGAGCTTTGCTCTTGCTTCTACTGAACTTTGTTCTAAAGACTTCTGATTGCTTTGCCAGTTTATTGAGTTTGGAAGGCAGGACTAGAATTCATAGCAGAGTGCTTGCAAACTCTTCCAGTTCAGCCTTGTCCATAAACTGTATAAACATACTGTTTCACCATCTGAGTTAATGAAAACATTGCATAATGTTGGGGTGATAGCACACTGCTAAACTTGGATGGCTTGTGTGCTCTTCCAGTACATTTGGTGCACAAGTGGAAAAAAAATCTTGTGGTTTTGCTGAATCTACATTGTAGTGATAGTTTGCTATGGGAATATTACAAGACATCAGAAGTCTTATGATAGTCTAAACAGCTCAAGTTTACTGCTCTCCCTCCTCCCCTCTCCCCCCTCCATTGTGTGAATGACCAGTTAAAGGAGAAAGACAAGCTTATTTGTCCTGGTTTGTCTTTAATTTAATGTTGGCAGTTTTTATCACATTAACCTAGTTTTTTCTTACTTTTTTTTTTGATTGCCTTGCTTTGTTTCTTTGTTCCTCTGCTATATTTTCCTCTGTGTAGAGACTACTCTGTTTTCACTTACAAATTCAGCAAAAAACAGTTGCCCCTGACTTTCTGAAGCATTAATTCCCTCCTTGAGGTATCCTAATTTAAAGAAATGGCTTTCCGTCTGCAAGAGGAACAATCAGATTGAAGATTGCTTTTCCTTATCCTTCATCCTTTCCGAGGAGAACTCGGATATCTACCTCTGAGTCTATTTGTAGCAACTGGACTAAGACACTTGCTTGCACCTTATTTGGTGATTTGGTACGCACATAGCAAACTCTGCAGATTTAACAGAAGTCTGGTTTGCTACTTCATGTTGGAAACATACCTGCAGGATTTCTGAGTGAATCTCAGGAAGGCTGGAAGAGAGATTAATGAAGCTGAAATGTTGATTGGATGCTCTTCTCCTTCCAAATGTGTGAGGAAGAATGAGGTTGAGGGAAACGAGCTGAACGAGTGTTTTTAACTTTAGGAATTGTGGATATCATGGTCTGGATAAGGTCCTTGATTTTAAAAACAGGGCTTGATTTTATGCCCTACATTAACTTCATGAAAGATTTATTGGAAAATTTTTTAGCAAAGGTGATGTGTTAGAGTATGTAGATCAAGAAGTGAAAAGACCTTTTGAAAAAAGATGAGTTGTATTTTAGTGTTCCCTATTACACTGTGATACAGACACTTTAATTTTATAAACCTTCTCAGTRAAATGTCACGTAACACTTAAACTCTTCAGTGGTGGAATGATGTGGCCAGTAAACAGAGTAATAAGCTGGAAATGCAGTACTTCCTGCTTAGTGAAGCTGTCATTCTGCAAGTGTTTCAGCAATGCTTCTGGCTCGGGCGCCAGGGTAAATGCAGGTTGCGTGATAATGAGCTAAAGGTGATGCTGCTTCCTGTGTCAGACGGAAGCTGCTAACAAGAATGCTCTGTTGTGCGTGGGAAGATCCAGGTGGTGAGGGAGGACTAGTAGTTTAGGGGAGGAAAGGGTGTGTATGTGTGCGCTTTTCCTACTGAGGTTACTCTTAAAGAATAAGCCTTTAAAAGAAAGAAAGAAAAATGCAAAATGTTTAGGATCAAAACATACTGACAGGTGGTCAGGCTATTGCACTCAGATTCCATTTATAAGTCATGAAGCCATCTAGCCCTAATCTTTGGGGGAAAACAGATTTGTCCTGATAGCACATAATACACAGACGCAGTGGAAGGGGAATATAAACCTTTGGGGTTTTTTTCCAATTGACAATAGAGTGTAGGTTCTTTAAATGCAACTCTATCCTTGTCCACAAAACACAGGAATAGATGCTCTTCTATTAAATTTCTACTACAAAAACTTGGCTTTAGAGAATTGTTAACTTTCATATGTATAACTGACCCTTCTTACTGTATTCTGTACTTACTGAAGTCAAACTTTGGCATGCCAGGTCAGATTTTTGGGCTGAAGCAGATTAGATTCGATTTCAGTTGCTCAGAACAGTTTTGAAATTATTATTGGATTGATGTCTGTCAGCTTCAAAATATTTTTTACAATATTAACTCTTAAATACAAATTCTCATAAGAGATGCAAGTTTATTGCCAAATGAAGTTCTGCATATTAAAATTAGCAATCTTCTCTGGCAGCAGTAACTGAAGAGGACAAATCAGCTATATGAGCCTACTAACAGCAACTGCTGAATGATGGTGAAATAGCCATGCCCTTTTATTCTATTAGCAACAAGTTTAAGATAGCAGTCTATCGGTTACTAGCTGTTCTTTTAGTCAATAAGATCTTGTAGGTTAACTGTAATTACACCTAATAATACTTTCTTCATCCTGATGCGGTAATTGAAAGCTAATGTTTTTTAGATTTTAAAGGTGTCTCACATCATTTTTTTTCAAGGTGGTAGTAAATTCTGTAGTTGTTCTTTGTATTGTTGCAGGTCATTTGTATTTAATGTTTAGACAGAACCTAGTTTTTAAGTGTGAAACGCTTTAGGAGTGCATGTACAACTTCATGGTCACCTTTGTACTCCTGAGTGCAAATAAAAACTTTGTGTTTTAGTAGGCAGTTGTCTATAAACTTGTGTGAATTCAAATGCAGAAGCATGCCTCTTAGGCCTGGGTAAGTAGCTGGACTTTGGAAAACTATACGTTCATTACATATTCCTTTTTCTGCTTGTCCCTTGCAAGGTGGGATGAATATGGCTATGTGCACACAGCCTCAGCAGTATACAATTATTCTTGATCTGCRTGCATTACTTGGTACCAAGATTGGAGAAGAGATTTTTATAAAGTCTACTCATAGCCAATATAATTGAGTTGTTACTCATGAAAATTCTCCAGCTGCTTTTTTTATTAACAATTTGGTGTTATTCAGACCAAATCAAATGTTTTTACTTAACTCACTTCATATATTTTCCTCCCTGTTAAATGGACCTGATTAGTTCTTTTTGATAATGAATACTGCCTTTTAATGTTAGCTTTGGGACCAAAGCTATTTAAAGTTGCTATTTGGGATGATTTTACTACATAACTATAAAATTATATTGACTCAAAATACAAAGATGTAATAGGATAATACTAAGAATTCTTGGGGTTAATTTAGAGAGGGTAGCTGTATGTGAATCAGTAGGGACAAATGAACACGTGGGGAATGAAGCACTTATATATCAAATAGTAACAAAACTTTCACCTGTGTTCTGAATGTAAGAATCCTTATTACAAATAAAGGTGAACAAAACAATCTTAGTGAAAAGTCTTTGGGACAACCTAAGAGCCTTGAGGGGAGTTCTTCAGTTTCCCACCTATACTCATTTATTTTTACTTGACCAACATTTTTCTTTTTGTGGGGGACGCATCCAGTCTCTCTGTCCAGGTATGTACTGAGTATCCCACTGGGCACTTATGCTTTCATCTTAATAGTGATCAATGAATTTCACTAAAAAAACTCAAACCTTTTGTTAAATATGGCTTTGTTCTTCTTAGGGAAGAAAATCAGACTTTCTTCTAAGGTAGAATTTATATATATATATTTTTTTTTTTTTTCTTTTGAAATAAAGAGGCTTTATTTGAAATAAGAAATCTCTGGTTGCACATGTGGCATCAGTCTTACTCTATGTATCCAATGAAGTTAGTGGATTTTTCCATTTAGATCCCTGGGAACAGTGTTGGTCCCATAAGTACGTCCATTGTAGATTGTGAACTTTAACAGTGAAACTCAGGTGACTGATTGCACTACTTTAACCTCTTACAGGAGCTGTGCATGCAAGTATTCCTCTTGCCCCATGATGAATCTTAAGAATTTCTAGGGCATGTTTCACACTTCTGTGTGCTGYAATAAATTAAGCTTCCTTCTTAGTACGCTGTGCAAGTATTGTCTTGTTGTTAGGTACAACAGTGGGAGGGAAGGGTAGAGAGAGAGAACTTCAGCGAAGAATTGAGGACAGTTAGCATTAGCCCATATCCTCAGCAGAGCCAGTACCACCATGGCAGGTGTTGGGGGTGATGTCCCAACGGTGGTGAGTCTCTACTTCTTGGCATAGGGGGAAAGACGAGTGCAGGAAGAGCTCCTGCTGTGGTCAGCSCACTGTTCAGAGCAGTGGGAAGTCCTTCCCCCTATCAGGTATCCCTGCCATGGGCACTAGACCAACAGTTCAAGTCAAACCCTAGTTCAAATTCGCACCTTCAAGCAGGCTAGCAAGTTTCATAGAAAGCTTTACCCGCATACTTGAAGGGCAAAAAAGGTGGCTAAGAGTAACATCTAAGTAAAAGTGTGTGTTAACTACTTGCTGAAGATATAACCTCTATGATAGACATAGGAGTGCATTTTTGATGTGTTGGCTTTTTTTCTCTTCCAGATAACTTTCTGTAAAGTCATAAATATCAGTGCATTTTGTTTATATATTAGCTATGAGTATTTAAAATACAGCTGCAGTAAGACATCCTGTTGACTTTTTTGTTACAGCTTTTAGTCCTGCTTTTAATTTTAATAAAGCAGGTTGACTTGGGGCAAGAGAGCAGATGCACCAGGAAGAGAAGAGCTTTAATAAATACTTCAGTGGTACGGAGTATAGGAAGGGGACTTTCATACCAGTAGGAACTGTACAGGGACAAAATTGTCAAGATTAGTCTGAACTGGGATGGCATGGTTATATCAAAAGTATTGATATCAACATTCACCCTACTCCAAGGTAAATCCTTTTTTCTCTTCTGCTTGATTCTTTAAACACAAATCTTTAAGCATGTTTCCTATGCAAGGTTTCCCATGTCAGATGTCTCTTAATGAAAAGTATGGCTTTGTTTTGAGGGGAAATACAGCTTCCTTTTGTAGCACATGCTATTTCAAATGTTGAAGAAATTTTGTTTACAGTGGAGAGGCCAGATGTGGAAAACTTAATTCCTAAGCAAAAGTATCTGAAGAACTAGGAAGAGGAGAAGAGGACTTGGACAATGATTGTTACCATAACTACACCAGTAGCTCTACTCATTTATTACGTAGGATGTTCACACAGCATAACTGCTTACACCACACAAATGCAAGCAAGGTGTGGAAGACCCCTCTTCTTTTAAGAGGGCTGATTTCCTTAAAGAAGAATTCCTTAATGGTACTTACTTAAAACAATCTGATCTGAAAATTGATGCTATATTATAATTCTGTACAAATTTTAAAATTGTTGAGATGTACACTACTAGATCAAATTTAGAAATATGCATGCTGTTAGATGGTGAAGGAGTAAAACCAAATAGCTGGTTTATGAAGGTGAAACAGCAGGAATAGTTGTTAATGCCAGAAAAACTTGGAAATGAAGATCAGGAGGGTTTAATAGAGGATGGGAAGGGCAGGTCCACTTAGAGGTAAACRGCTGGAAGGTTGAAGAAAGTCAAAGTGAGAAGATTGAATGCATTCGTTTTAAAACTGTTGGAATAAACATCTGCTTCATCTTAGTGATTCAGTTCACTGAAATGGGTGTAACTGGCTGCTGTTGTACTGCCTTTAGTGGTTTGCTACTGACAGTCTCACTGATTTAACAAGACATGCTGTGAGAAAATATTTTGGATGCATTGGAGAGAAAAGATGAAGTAACTATGCTTGATAGGCATTGTATATTCTTTCATCCTAACTTCATTTTAAGAATATATAAAGAGGTTTCAGTTACATAAATGTTTTAGGACATTTTTATAAGCTGGCTGTATTTATCCTCATTTAAGCTTCTAGTATGAAATTTTGAGCAACTTCCTGATGAAATGCACCAACTTTGTTCTTTCAAAATCATGGTGGAATTGTTAGTGTCTGGCACTTTCAGCTTCCCTAGGTGGTCTATAGACTACATATAGCCTTTCTCATTCATGAAATTTCTGTGTTTAAACATCGTAAAACGGAAAACTATGCAGAAGCGATTAGGACTGTAGATGGTACATCTGACTAGCGCCAAGGTGCGTTGCAGGCAGCATCAAGATCTGACCTCTGCTTTGTTCTGAGGAGTTGAAGCACTGAGGGGGGAGGAGGGGAAATGGGGCTGGCTGCATGGGAGTACTTAGTATTATGTGCCCAGGAGTAACTTTATGCCTATGCATTTCATTGTGCCTCTCAAAGAGAGGGACTGTGGATCAGATGAAAAAAGCTAGGGGATGAGGGAGGGTTGGAGAGAGTCAGAGGGAGAAGGCAGAAGGTCACTGGACAGGAGAGCTAGCTAAGATGTGTTAACCAAAGACTTTCATGATGCATGCAGCCAGCATGAGGGGGGCTAACATCTGACTGGTAATAAAGCAAACTAAAAAAGTATGTATTTTCAGAATTATGTACATGACTTTGAAAGTTGCAGTAGCTTTTCCCAGCCAGTGTTATTGGGATAAAGCAGTGGAGGGGAGTTTGGATGCGGTGGTGTGTTTGGAAGGACCAGGAGGCAGCGAAACTGCTGTGCTTCATGTGTTGGGAAAAGAATCCCGAGGGCCTCAACTTTTATGGACTGTCTCCTTGCAAGCTCTTAGTTTAAAAGATTTTTGTATCCTGCAGATTAAACAATCATTTTGGCTTAGGTTATTAAAGTGAGGGACATGGTGGTTGAAGTGTGTTCTTGTTTTTTTTAACTTCTGTCTTTACAGTTAGGCCGCGTAGACATAAAAAGTTGCTGTGAAGTCACTTATGCTTAGATACTTATGGTTAATCTCTACATACAGCTTTTTTCTGAGTCAGGCAGGGCTAGAATCTTAACTAGAATGTTTTTCTGAACTAGCTGTTTATTTAATAGACATCCTGCACTTTGGCACTGCCCTCCAAAGGTTGAAATTTGGTGTTTTTGTAATGTAGGAGTAGTGCCAATTATGCCAGTGCAAATGGCGATTAATTGATATGTTGTTGACTTGATGTTGGAATAAACCACACTTGCTTCAGATTTCCTGCTTTGTGAAATGTATCAGGCTTCTACTGAAAGATTGTACTGGGAGAAAGTTCATTCCATTCAAGCCCCCCCCCCTTTTATTTTAATAAGCATTATCCTGTTTGTGGCAGAAGGTGGGTTAAAATACAGTATTAAAATTACAAAGATATTTACTAGGACTTTATTTTAAGTGCAACCACTTTATGATGGTGGAATACATAGCTTAGGAAAAAATCCTGTGTMTATCTCTACATGCCACTGTATTCTCTTATGCTTAGTCACAGTATTGATAGTCTGTTATCATATTTATGTGCATCTTCTACATCTACTAGAATCCGTGGATCAAATAGGTAAAGGAGTTTAGTGCAATTTTTGTGGATTGCTTAAGTATTTTCATTTCTAAATTTAGTATTTTAGTAGGCCAGATGCACTAATTTCTGGGGTATGTTCTTCCACAAATATCAGCAGAGCTTAGTTCTGCCTGTCTACAGCTGGCTTAGGACAGTAAGACAGCTTACAAGCTGCAGCACCCCCATGCTGTCCTACTTTTATTGTATAGGAAGAATATCAGGTGTGAAAGAGGCATTTGTGGCTGCATTCTAGCAGTCCACGTGGGCAGGCTGCCCAGGGACGTTCACAGCGAGTGTGGAGGTTACTGGTCTTGCTGAGTGTCACCTCCAGGCGCCTGCTCAGCAGTAAAACGGGGTAAAAACAGTCGGTGGCTCCTGAGTACCCTCTCTGCCCGTCCCACCCGAGAACTGACTCGGGTTGTTGCTTCTGCC
>NW_020447974.1:451701-467609 GCF_003343035.1 Apteryx rowi
GCGGCGGGCCGGGCCGGGCCGGGCAGGAGGCCCGTGCGGGGCCGCCGGGCCGAGCCGGCCGGGGCCGGCGCCAGGGCTGGGACGGGCCAGGCGGCCATGTCCCGTGGTGCTTTCGGTGCAGGTGATCTAAAAACTGGTTCACACTAACGCTTGCCCCTTCAGCTGCGCTCACGAATTATGCTGTACTTAATTTGCAATTACTTCCTTAAAAAAAAAAATCTAAACGTGTGTCTCCTGAGGTTAAATTTTCGTGATTTTTTTCAACTTCCCTTTAATTTAAAGAAAGAAGTAATGGACAGCCTAAAAATTAAAGCACTTAGTAGCATTCGTTGTGTTTTGTTACGGCAAAAGTATTAAATGGCCTGGGACATGAGGGGGGATATTTTTAAGCATTAAAAGTGAGACATTTGTTAAACGTCAAATTTACTAACGGTTGTAGTTAGTGTAGCCCTATGTAACTTCATGACTTTTCATTGTTACCCCCCCCCCCGGTCCCTTAACAAGGCACATAAGAAACTCAGTTAAACTTATGTAAGTCAAGTTTCTCTTGCTCTCTCGCTCTTTTTTTTTTCCCTTCCTCCAGCCGGAGGAAACAATTTCAGTATTTTGATTTCTGCTAGAAAGAAAATGTATAAAAGCATTATCAGTCCCTTCCCACTACTTATTTGTCTTGGGACAAATGAAGTTGATGCAAATACATCAGCTTTTTTAGCAACCAGAAGAGAGATATACTTTTAATTAGTCTATTATTGGCTGCTCAACTATATGCTATGTATAAAGTTATTGAAATAGCATACTGAACTCAAATGCCAAACTGAAGATTATCCATTCCTTTTTATACAAAGAAGTTCTCTAAAAATGCAATGTTGTTCGGACTAAGTAATTACGTATATTCTCGTACTGGGTATAGAACTTGTTTGTATTTGTCTGAAAGGTTCCAGAGCTCTAGCTCAAGTGAACTTTGTGGCTTTAGATTTCCATCTCATGATACAGGAGGAGGAATGATCCCACTAGTGTACTTACATGGTTTGTATGGGAATATCTGTTGTGGATCACTGAAGCATTGTTTTAAAAGGCAGTAAGGAATTGTTAAGAGAAGACAAAATGAAATTTCATAATTATTGCACATATTAAGAATTTTAAATGTATTAATTTAATGCCTGCTATATTGAATCTATGTAGCAAATTATTAGGAGTGGAGGAGGCAAGCTAGGTTCTTGGCCCTAATTCTATTAAGCATTTACATTTTGACCCAATATAACATTTGATTCTTTTGAATACCAAAAGACTATTAAAGCTTTTTAAAATGATCTACATTGAGGAAATTGGTAAATAGCAGAACTTTGCTGTGTGTGACACAATGCTATCCTAAAACTATCAGAAACTTTCTTTTGTTCTGTGCATTCGTAATTCTGTAGCAGTTTCTGGTGTCCGTTTTAAAATGAGCATCTTTTTGCACAGTTTGAGAGATGTAATACTGTCCTAATTTATTCTCCTAGCTAAAGTTTAAAAACAATGTTATGGGCCTGGCCATTCTCCAAGAAGTATTTAAAATGAGAAGCATATATTGTCTCTTTTGTAACTTTTTTGCCTTTGCAGGTAACTGTTTAACCACTTAAGTGCAGGCCTGGTAGGTGGAGGCTAATAAATTGGAAAAATTACCTGAGGAGCTTCATGGTACTCTGCCGTCATCAATTTCATCTCTGTTCTTTCCAAGTTCCTTGCATTTCTGATGAAGTACTGTCCCTTCTTTTGGTCTTCTAGCTTTATTCCTTTCCCTCCACCCCACCTTCTAAATAATCTGGACTGCAAATACTGAAACAAACCTACTGAAGCTGAAGGTAGCCTTGCTAGCTAGGAGGATTTTGGGTGGTCAAACATGTTCTGACAAAGTTCCACAAGATAAACTACCCACCACTTCGATGACAATGAACAGGTTGTAACATCAAAAAGTTTTGAGAGACAAAGTAAGAAAGCATAAAGAAAAGATGAACACAGCAGAAAAACTGCAGTAGAAAAGGTCAGATTTTATGTGTCATAAAAATAGCTTTCTGTGGGTTTTTTGTTTTTTCTTTATTTCAGATGAAATAATGGGATTCACAGTCTACATTCCTCACCTGAGGACATTTCTTAATGAGTTTTATGTTTCTTTTTACTGTGTTTTTGTTTGTTTTTTAAAGTAGCCTGATAGCCAGTTCTCTTTTTACAGCAGTAATGCATACATTTCCAGCTGTAGGTGTGGTTTCTAACTGACATGATGGCTGTAATAAAGTTCTAAGAGTGTATCAACTCCTACTTAACCTGCATACTATACAGCTGTTTAAAGTGTTGTCTATTTAAATAAAATTCTTGAATTCTTAAGCGTTTCTATCTCTTCTCCTTGTGAATAGTGTTTAAAAGCTTTATTATTAACAGTGCATTTGCACTGTTGTTTTGTTTCTCACCCCTTCTTGTTTTTCAGGTATTCTGAAAAAAAAAAAAAAAGCAGCCCAGCAGCATTAGTAAGTGCCTCACATGTAGTCAGAAAATGTGCTTAACTGCTCTTCCCCAGTATGATTATGTTGGGCTTAAATATGCCATCAGTGCTTGGATAGCTTCTTGGAGTTGAATCACACCCCTGGAGTTGACATGGGTTGATAGTCAGAAAGCTGCCCTGGATGTAATTCACCAAGCCTTCACATGTGAAGTTGAGTTTCTGTGATGGATGCTTTTCCTGAACATGCTGAAAGAAAAACCTTTTCAGACACTTCCAGGTTGTTTAGCTGCATCTTCCTCATTGGAACCATAAGTAATGAAACTGTCTAGGTTCTTGTTTTGATATAGTGTTGCTTGGGTCTCTGAACCATTGCATTATATCAATTCTATGCATGTCTACTTGTATCTACCAAATCTCTCATTTTAGGATAATCTGAGAAGGTGTCTTAGCCACCGCTGTCTTTGCACTGGTTCTTGCTGTGCTGAGATTGCTAGGGCATGTAACAGATCGTTGGTGTGCTTGTCATCTGATTGAAAGACTGGCCTGGAAAATACTGTCTTGTTATTTGKATGTATGAATTAGTCTTCTTATGCTCTGCAAACCTCTTTCCATATTCCCAGATAAATATTTCTCAGTTCTTTTTTTCTTCACTTTGTATGTTCAGAGGATCTGAGCCTTGTTCACTGGCCAAACCTGTAAGCAGAATGCTTTTAGCCTACAAGATACAGCTATTTCCTCATTGAATGACAGAAAGAAGTACTTTCTGCTGAAGGCCTGTTACTTGCTCTTTTGTGAAGTAGCTTTAGGAACAGTAAAAGAAGAATGGTCATATGTTCTCTTTTTGTCAGTGTATAGCCTCTCACTTTCTTCTGAGAGCGTGAGAGAAGAGCAGCAAGTCTGGCCTACTGTCTTAGGACAGTCAGTGTTTTGCTTTAAGTCATGTAGTTTTGAATGAAGTTAATGAAGTCAAGATAAACTAAAAAATTTCAACTCAAATTCTGAGTTTGGAAATATGAGAACTAAGGTTTTTGCTTTCTTAAAAATATATACAGYTAGTAAATGAATATATTTCAGATTCTCTTAAAGGATAAAAGGCATTATTTCTGTGCTAGTAACACATAGTTGAGTTTATGCTGTTATATTCTGAAGTAAAATTGTAAAACTAATTTCTTCTGCAATATTGAGAAGATTGGATATAGAAGATCAAGGGATACTATGGAACTAGGGAATGTAATATATGGTTGGATATGCTTAAATGGAAGGGAGGTAGTCTGGCTTGAGGTTCAGCTACATCATCTACTGCAGTTCTGTTCAAAATGATGTCTCTGAGAATAAAGCTGCTACTTCCAGAGAATGCTATCTGCCTAAGTTTATGCCTTTTTCTTGGTAAGAAAGGAAAATATCAACTAACAAGCTAAGACATAGTAGTGACACTGTCTGAAAGATAACTAAGCCCTCAGATGAATTTTCACATTTGTTGGGATTTTTTATAAAAGGACTCCAGGTGTGGAGATTCAAGCTTAAATAGCAAGACCCAGTGATAACAAGCGAGACTGTTGATAGTTAATAACAGATGGCTGAACTTCTGATGCAAATGATCAGCCAGAACAAGAGAAGTTCTCCGCATCCTGACCCAGCAATGCCTCACTGTTCCCATGGCAACCTACACATTTTTCTGGTTATAGTAAAGTTTATGGAACTGAAGATGACTTGTTGGTTTTACAACTATAAAATAAACTTTAAAAGGCAAAGCGTACCAGCTGGAAGTGAAAACATAAACTAAGAGAATGTGGATGTGAATTCCTAGAAGCCTTGCCTGTTTTAGTTCCTATAAGATCTTTCTAAGAGATGTCAAGTACTGTATACCTAAATTTCCTGACAGTTTAAATACAAAAGTTTATAATCCATCTGAATCTTTTTCATTTAACATAACATAAAAATTAGATTACTATAACTAGAATAGGATTGCGGGGGGAGGGGAAGGGAGGAGGAGGTATTTGGCCTGGGTATGGTGCAGAGAAGCAAGGTGGAACCTGTAGCTCATGGGATGGACATGGCCTTCAAGCTGACTTGCAGTTGGCAGCCAGACCTCCATCCTCTTTGATGGGAGGAGGGGAATGTCGCTGTAGGAGAACGAGCGCCTGTAGTGGGTGGGCCATGGAGGGCTTTGGAGGCTCTGCTGGTCATGGAGCCCTGTAGGAATTCTCTGCCTCTTTGGTGAAACAAAGGGAACTTTTGAATCAGCTGCAAATTGTTGGAAGCTGAGAGAGTATGCTGGAGAAGTATTGCTGCAGGCTTATGTTGTCCTTACTCTTTTTGCAAAGGTGCTTGCCTTGGGCTGCTATAAGCAGAATGTTAGAAGGACCCTTAGTCTGACTCGGTATTTTTCTTATATACTATAGCAAAGTTATTTTGCGGTTCCTGTACATACTAGTTAAATTAAAAAAACAGAGTTTAAGATGCCTTTTTAGGGTATGATAGCTGAAAGAGTCTTTTTGTAGACTAATGATTTCAGGTCACTGAAATTACTGGAGAAAAGTGCTTCTGAAACTGGTTTTAATCTATTTCGCTGGGCAGCATGTGTGGGTATTATTGAAACCAAATAATCAGTTTTTGTAAAGCATAAATGATCTGTTGAATGTCTGTTTTATCAGTGCTTTTAAGAGCAAGTATTTTCTTCAGCTGTTGCTTCCCCCCACCCCCTTCCTTTCCATGAGGTATATGTATGCTTGTGGTTCTTACGCTGTGAAAGTGGTTTCTTTACAGAAATGAAGATAGTCCTTGGTATAGAAGTGTACTAAGCCAGTATCTTCTTAAACTGTGCTTGCAGATTCTATCATATTGCTGTATTTGATTATCTAAATGGATCAAGGAATTCTTCAGCCTCCAAGGATATAACTCAACCACAATGTTACCTTTTGAGAGAAGGGAAGGAAATTCATGGAATTCCTACCTGATGATTATTTTTGGTCAGTGATACAAATTGAGTCACACTTGGGTACCAGGGCCGTTTTTTGCTGGGTAATGAACAAACATGGAACAAAAAGACCATCCTCACTTCGAACCTTATGCAAGTATCAAACAAGAAATGAGTGAATTCCAAACGAGAGTTATAAGAAAACAAAGGAATAATACTGATCAGACAGATAAACTGTATGTTGGGATCACAGTTTAACAGGACTTTGTCACAGTAACAGAAAAGCTTGGAGGATGAGTCATTCTGCACCCTGTCTGTTGCATGTTCCTCCTAAGTATACAAACAACACAGGAAGGAGGGAAGTAAAAGTAATTAATGGTCTTGAAAATCTAGCATGTCTGTGGTGGAAGTTAATGTCAGAGGGCTAATTTAAGCAAAAGTTTACTGTGATAGTGAGTGGAAGACAACAGGAATGATGGTAAGCCATGGAAGATCTTGAAAGTGGAGAAAAATAGTTTGCTTGTTATGAAAGAAGATGTCAGCAGAGAAATGCAAAAAGATGGATGACAATCAAAAAAGGCAATGGGGAAAATATGATAGCCTGTTAGACACCAACCATATATACTTTCCTCATAAGGTTGAATGTTGGTGAAGTATTATGTTTTCTATCTTTTTCACACTTTTCAGTAATTAATTCCATGAGAAATTTTATGGGCACCACTGCTACTTCCCAGAGCAGGCAAATGAGGTACTGCCATCTGCTAGCTAAAGGCTCAGTGGTGTTCACGTGGGCTCTAGCCAGACCCAGAGATCAGAACTGTCAGGGAAWTTTTTCACCTTAATTATAACTTGGATTGTGAAGAATTTATCTACGGGGAAATGTAAGCTTTATGCATTTTTTCTTCTGTAGTTGGTCAGGAGAGAAAAATCCTGTTTTGCTGAAAGAATATGGTCTGACAACAGATTTTTGCTATTGCAGCTGTGTTTGTATGCTTGTATCAAATTTGCATTAGGATAGGTGAAATCTGAATGTTAATCCTGCAGTGCTTTGGAAAAGGGGAGTTGTATTCGAAGGACGTGTTGTTACCTTTCTCTGTGTGTAGTAGCCAAAGGACTCTGGCATGCCAAATGGAGCATTAGGAGGGAGAAGACTAGCCAGACTGGTTGTATAGACATGTGGAGACAGAAGCAGTCATCTCCTGAAGCCCTGCAGCTCCAGGTACTGAAAGCCAGCTGTTGTGGTGTAGGCTTCACTGGGCAGAAAGTAAGTGAACTTCACTGCTCTCAAGAACATAAGCATAGGATTTGCAGATATGAATATAAAATATGTAATGATAATACATGAAGTCAGAAATTCTCCTGTGGAAAGTGTCCATGTCCAATTCATAGTTCATGGTGACCAGTGACCAGTGTGCAAGTGGTGCTTTGTGATTCCTCTGCCCCACGCCGTTGCTGTGGGGCCGCAGGGTGACTGACAGATGCTGTGGGACTTCTCTCTGCAAGATGGGGGGACGGTGTCCCCGCTCGGCGGCAGTGACCTGAGCCATGTCATCATGGGTCTTCCGGAAGCATATTCAGGAGGGCAGACACCATCCAAAGGATATGAAAGTACATACCTAGCATGTTCCTGTGCTTTATTTATTCCCTAAATGCTGTTTCCTAGGGATCACTTACAGGACAGTGAACCCAACAGGAAGGGTGTACTGAACTCAGTCTACACATTTTCCTGCGGATAAAGAGGGCATGTTGTTTTTCTTCTTGATTCCTATGTCAAATTCTGGTTCATTCAAGATCAGACACTAAATGATAAGAATAAAATGTTCCATACTTAAAATCTCTCAAATATATTTTTATTAGTTCTTAAAGATAACTGATTGTAAACAATAGCTGTTTACAGTAAGTCAATGTATTCATATATTCCTGAATGTAAACTTAAAATGCTTCTTGACTATAGCCTTCTACACTTTGTTATTTTTTTCTTTAAAAAGAGATCCTCTCCCTCAAACAGAATTATGCATGATTGTCACTTGATAACAGTGAAGTTTTTTTTTCTTCACTATTTTTTTTTCAGAAAATCTCTCTATAAATTTCTTTGGTAACAAGAGACAGAACAAATACTACTGTCAGGCACTTTTTTACTTAACGTTTGTGCCAGGGGGATTGTGTGATGCTCTGCTTGAGCATGCACAATAATTTATGTCTATTAAACCTGACAAGTGGGTGAATCCTTAGTATTGGCCAAACTGTGCTAGCAACTGATGTGTTGCAGGTGCTAAGTTTTTGGCATTTCTAAGCTGAGGACAGCTTGGAGCAGCTTCCCCTAAAAGAAAGTCATTTTGGCATCTTCTGATTTAAGTTTCATGGAATATTTGCTTTGTGAATTAATACATGTTCTGATGCTAACTTGCTTTTTTTTCCCTGATGTGTACTTTTGATTAAATAAATGTTTGTTTTGATAAATACATATTTATTGACAAATTATAAAGGAGGAAATTAAGACTCAGTTTTATTTGTTTACCTATCTGTGCTTGTGTCAGTTGTTCTTGTGCAAAATACAAAAGAGGCTGTGGAGGACCTTGAGCTTTGACTAGATAAAAAATTCTATTCTTTCATACGCTGCTTGTTTTCACACCATTCTTGCAGTGTACTGTTTTTTTTCTTCCTAACAGTTTATTGCTCTGTATCTTGATACACAGATCACCTGATCTTAAAGGCATGCAAATGTAGAGCTTGGATCCTTAATTATTATATAAACTGCTAATTTATCTTAAGCAGCAGGATGATATTGCTTGCTAATAGGTTTGGTTTGAAAATGGTAGAGGAAGGGTGAGTCCTGTTCCTTGGGTTCTCTGGAAAGTATGTTCTAAGAATATGCGGTACAGGGTGTTACAAAACACACGTGCAACCAATAAACTTTGAGTGGAGGCCAGGGAAGATGGGTAATTCAAGGTCAGAGCTGTGTAGGGATACTTCTGCATGCTGGCCTTCGCTGTGCCTGTTTTCACACAGTGCCAACAACTGCTCAGTCATCCATGAACTCACTTTTTCCCTTGAGGAGGGAGGATTGTTTTGAACAGCTACGTTATGAATACATCACTATTATTCTTGCTCTAATAGTGTTAATTTTAGCACTTCAGAATAATGTCTTAAATCTAATATTGTTGTAAACTTCTTTGGTTCTAATAGGGGATTTAGTGGCTAGAATATTTAAGATAGCCTTCAAAATTGCAATATAACCATATTGAGATGATTGAATGAAGAGGAGAGGGAAAGGAGACATTTAAATTTTGTAAGTAAACAAGTATGTCAATTAAATTTCAGTGTTCAAGTGGACCTGACTCTTAAAAAGTTACTTTCCAAGATGGGGTGAGAGGGAACCTAACAAGATCTGAATGCTCTAGAGTTCCATTAGTGTGGGCTTTTTTTTTTTTTTTTCCCTTAAAGTAAATCTGAACTATAATAAGATAAATATCACACAACTAGATCCTGGTGATTCTTCAAACTGCACGAATGCAAAGAGGAACAAAACCTGCAACTGTCAAACTATTCAGTACTTGGCACAGATGAAATGAGGCTAGTCACTTGAAATAACTGTTCTGATGGTTTGGATTCAACTGAAAGTGCCTTACTTCTCAGACAGTTGTAGTGTTTTAATTCCTGGCAGGTGGGATCTTTTAAGCATTGTGGAAAACTGTATAGATTATCATTTCTTCTGGAATTGAAAAATAAAGCAAATTCATTTTCAACTAATCTAGATACCAGGTTAAGTGAGTCAAGGATATCAGCTGAACTGGGTRCCAAGTGCTACCATCCTCAACACTTTGTTTTCATTCATAATATTTAAATATAGTTTTTATAGGTTCCTTTAAGACAGCAGAATATTTGAAATTGACTGCTGTGTGCCCATAACAAAAGGTTATTGCTTTTTGACCACAGAGCTCAACACTGTGCTGGTATATTGCTGATAAGCCCCTCTTTTTCACTCTTATTAAAGTTGTAATGCTAGTAATAATACCAGAACTTTGTGAGAAGTGAAACACCTAGAGGGTGATCAAAATTCCTGCCACTGAAAAAATGGCATAGTTAATAGTGCATAGGGGAGGTCTCAGTCAGTTTTCCAATAGAGTAGACTACTTCCCCCAAAACTTGGCTAGATCATAAATGTTTCTTTCTCTTTCCCAAACATCTAGATTCACCCTCATGCACATACTTTCCTTCCCTGGCTTACCAGCGTTATTTTGTTTTAAGACACACCACAGTAAAATTGAGAAATTACAGTATCTTTTTAATATGCTCGCTTTGAGGAGATTCTCAAGATGCTTTAGAGGTTTCTCAGTAGCCTTTGGAAACTCTTCCTATATCTTTATGTACATTGAAGAAAGACAACTTTCAAGAGAAAAATTAGGGAGGTTGAACTAGTGATGTCTAACTTGCACACTGTGTTTCCTGTGGAAGTTCAAAGTAGCTTATTTGTTCCTGACTTCAATCAAAGTCTAAAGAAAATTATCAAAAATAGTGGATTTTTTGGCATTTTATAGTTTGTGTAGATTTAAAGTGAAGATGAGGGTGTTTGGCTACTGACTGTTGAAAGTTTTGTAGACCGTGACACCTGTTTTGAAGGCTGAGTGCTTTAGTACTTACAAAACTTCACCTGTATTGTTCTGAAGGCTGTGTTTAATTAAGATTTGCCATAGTGTATGATCCCCTAATTGAAATGGTTCTTTTTTTTAGACATGTTTATCTGTAATGCTAACAGTTGTGGCATCCCTGTCAATTGCACCCCAAAAACGAGTCAGTTTAGATGTCTTCCTTTCACAGTGCACTTTTCAGCTTCTTTCTGGTTTATTTTCAGGAGGTCTGACTATGGTCTGAAGCAAATGTCACGTGATGTAACTGCTGCTCTTCTTGCTATGATCACAGGGAAGAAAAACACCAGTTTGTGCCTGGTGTTTTCCAGAGGAAAAAATGGAACCTATGCTCACACATAGCTCAGATGGCATTCCCCATCAGGAATTTCACATGCTGCCGTTACGGTTCTGTTCAACCCCTTAATGACTCTTCCGAACCATTCACGCAATCATTTAGAGAGTTGAAGGCTACTTTACATATCTCTTCAAAAAAGAAGCGCTATTTCATCGTAAAATAAGCACAAGAGCACTGAAGTATACTGTCAAAGTTTCTATGCCCAGTAATTATTTAAAGTGGTCAGAAAAATATTGAAATACATTAGATTATTTTTTAAACTTAGTGGGGAAAATTAAAAAAACAGCATTTTTTGGCATCATCAGTAAGAATGCTGTTCCTAAAGGTGCTTGCRTGTATGGTGAAGGCGGTGAGCTAAAGAGGAACAAACTGCTGAATAACATTTTGACAACAATCTTGTCAGCACAGGATACAAACATGCAGTGTTTTAAGCAGAGGGCTGCTCTGGCAGTTCTCAGAAGCATTGCCATATCCCTTGCAGGTTTTTTTAAACAGCAGTCCAGTGTTCTTTTCCAGTCACATCTGAGACTGATTTATTATCACAAATTGCTGCTTTACATTTTTAAACCAATCTCTATATAAAATACTGCAGGAGTCTGCAAATAGTTGAACCTTTGTCAAGCTGGATATTGTTAAACAAATTAAGGAGGGAACTTATATCTGTGCTCATGAGTGTTTAGGGCCTCAACATTTCTGGTACACTTTTTTATTTATGTATTATAGAAATACTGCTGCATCCACAATCACTGCTAGGATTTAATACGTAGGTGCTGTCAGCCTGTTTAATGGGAGAGATATCTCGGTTTCTGAATAGTGTTAGACCACCCAGTACTCAATTACTGCAACTGTCACAGAGATGATATGCCTTCAGAAAGATGTGCGGCTTAGCCCTTTTTCATGCCCTTTTTCATACCCTTTTTCATTTTAAATATGTACTTTCTAGGCTTCCTTTGAAAAGAAAGCACAGATCTGGAGCTACTGTACTGTGATATTTACAGCTAAAATAAAATTGAGTAAGTTTGTGAAAGCCTTCAGTCTGTATGTCATCAGCCAGGTAGTTGCTCTTTAAGTTGGTTCCTAAATTGGAGAGAATAACAATAGTGAAGTTGGTTATCGGTCGTCATCGTCTCCAAAGTTGCCTTGGCTATGGAAGCCTTGCTGAAACCTTCTTTCACTGATTAGTGAAGGAAGTTTGAAAGAACATATATAAAAAAAAMCCTCCTATTGAAAAATCGATTTTTTGAAAATAAAAATGCCTAATCACTTTTCTGGAAAGCATCTTAGGAAAAAATTTTCATATATTTTATAAGCCAAAGTATGCTATGTTTTCTGTGCTGGGTTGATATGCTGTCTTCTTCCCCAACTCTTTCAACTCCCCAGATCAAGTATTTAGGATGTAGTTTCACATTATGTTGGCTGTGACTTTAAGCTGGGCTATGTCTGATCTCCACGTTTCCCTTGCTCCCTCCTGGGAGCTAGGATGAGAGTTTAAAATGGGATCATTGTAGTAATTTGTTTTCATTATAATCTTAAAAATATATATATCAACGCCCTTATGAGAATGGTAAATCAGTGCTGCTGTTGAGAATGAAGACTGGATATAAAACTTTTACTCCCTTCCAATTACAGCTGCAAAGTCTATTGGGTATCTGTTCTATGCTTATAGTGACATATACCTGTTCTGAAAGATACTGTCCTCTAACTGTTTTCCTTTCATGGACTAACAAAAATATCTGAAAAAATATTATTTTTGAGCTGCAGAATTATGAATCCTATTGCTTTGTCATGCTTTTTAGGATTTTTCGCTCAGCTAGTTCTATCAAGTCACACAGTTTCTTCTAACATAACATAATTTAGGCCAGAGCATCAGCTAATCAAGAAAAAAAGAATTGTAAAAAAAGCTAGAGGAGAGTGAATGGGAAACTTAAAAATTACTCAGTCTGTTCCTGATGTGTAGTATTTGTTTCACTATTATATAATTTCAGGGTTTTTTTGGGTAGATCACATTTAATCAAATCACTATCACAGAAATTATTGCATTAAGGAACAGAAAACAGAAATTAGTATATGCTTAATTAAGGGCCTTAACTGAGGCAGAAGTCCTCTTAACTTTTACTCCCTGTCTAGTTATAGCATGTTGGTTAAACACTGACTTGGTAATCTTTTGTAACCCATTTTGTAGAGTGGTAAATCTAGGGATCAACAAAAAGCATATGTTCTGTTCCTCTAACCTGTGTATATTTAAAGTTCTGAACATCTTTTTAAAAGCCAGCATGGAAAGTCTTACGGCTTTACACTATCATTTCAGCTCTGTTCAGATACAGTGGAACAGCTGTATTCATAACATGAGTTGGCTTGCACCTCAAAGTGAACTGGCGTTCAAAATGAGTCAGAAACTTGCTGCATATATTCAGATATTTCTTGTTTATTTTCCCTACTAATTGTGGACTATGAAATCATAAAAAATTGATTACTTCACAATTTGGGATTTCATTGCAGAGCAAGAAATAATTTGGCATACATTATTTGGTCTTGAGTATTCCTTTTTGTTGTCCAATGAAGAGAAAACATGCAACGATCAGAATGACTAAAAACACGTTTCTGGATAAAACTCTGATATTGAGGGAACTGTGACACTTGCTATGCAAGTTAGGCCATAATGGTAGGTTTTTGGTAAGCTTTTGCGCACACTTTTAGTGGTGTGGAAGTAAATACTTAAACAAAAAAACCCTAAAACCTCTTTCCCCAAGTTTAGTTTAAATAATGTGATGTTCAGTGACGATCCCTTMAGTCTGTTATTTCATTAAATAAGTTTCCCTGATCAAAATACAAACATTGGAACTAGAATTCAGTTTAAAGCCAAAAAAGAAATAGAAGCAGGTTAAACTGATGTTGCTAGGTAAAAATAGAAAACTACAGTACAGTTGGAAGCAGAGTACTGCCTCCGTGAGCAGTGTGATGATGGCAGATAGGGTGTCAGCTGAAATGCAGGAAGCAGCATGGCAACGCCCAGATCACTTTAACAGTCTGTATTTTATGTTCTCAGCTTAAGCTTTAGATGAAGTAAACTGGTTTTCCTCACCCAGATTTTCTTTCTGTACTTATTCAGCTGTTTGACTCTGAAGGCATTTTAGTAAAAATTATTATTTAAATTGCAGTTTTTTCCAGCCCTGCTTTTTGATAAGTTCATTTACTGTAAAATAGACTCAAGATTAGTTTTGAATGTTGTGAGACACGTGCGGCAGAAGTACGCAGTAAATTTCTTTGATATATGCAGGGGAGGTTGCTGCAGTCTGGAGTGGAACATAGAAACAGTGTTGACTGATTTCTGTTGCTCTGGACTCCAGAGTAACTTCATCGACTACTGTATAGCTGCGTCTTAATTTAAAAAAAATTCTTCCTTATTTATCAGGTTACATGTTTTATTCTATTTTTCTAATTATGAACTAGTATAATGAGGTGAAAGCAGCTGAATTTCTTCTGATTTTCCTATGCAGAGCTAAGTAGATCCAGCACTTTTTATAGCTTCTAATTAGTTTTCTTCAAACAATAGCAGATATATATCAATCCTAATTAAAAGCTCCTATGCTATCATCTCCTGCCCGCAGCCGGACTATAGTGATAGGTAGTGGTTCAGCTTGGTACCCTAGAAAATATWAGGAGATGGTAAGAGTACGATGAGGTAATGGATTTCTTTGCTGACGTTCTCGTAATGGTTATCATGCTTCCCAAGCTTACAGATGTCTGGCAATCTAAGGCAGGGGTCAGCGTCAACAAACTCTATGTAGGAGTACTCCTAAGCTATGGCAAATAACCAGTTCATTGCATTTGCTTGAATATAAGTAAACTTAACTAATAGCTTGTTTCTTGAAGGAAGTAGGCTAGCTCATGACTTTGACTCTTGATAGCTTAAGTTGTATTTCAGTTCTTCATACTGCGAGGCTTTTGAACTGTGTGACTTCAGATATAATTATGGGTTTGTAATATGCAGACACAACAGGACTGCTCATTCAGAAATCATGAATTTCTGAGGTTCAAGGGCAGCTTTCTTTGAAGTGAAGCACAACGTGGAATTAGTGAACTGGAGCATCTATAGATATTTCTAATTCCAAAAGAGAAGCTGTTAGTCAAATGTTTACATTGTGTTTTGTTTTCTTAGAGTAGTTTCTTGAATCTTTGCCTTATTCTTAAAATCTAGAACTACCTTTAACTTACTTTTTGGAATAGTAAGTTAATAAAACTTATTCATAGTTTTTCCCTCTTAGAATATTCTGATATCTGCCTCTGTCTCTTGTGACTAGTTGGTCAATAAACTTTAGTTTCAATTTATTGATTAAAGGGCAGTAGTGCGTTATTACTTTAGTTCCTATAAACTTGTTTCAGCTAATTGGATTGTTTGCTATTTTAAGGGGAATAAAAAACATACATTGCTGGGATGTATATTTTGTGTTATATACTTGAATGTTTAATTGCTGGAGATGAAGCAGAGTAATAATCATATCTGTATAGTCAGATTATAGTATTATTTTATGCACAGTATATGATGTGTGCCTTAAACACAGCTGATTCATACACAAAAGCAAATTATTACAGCACACAACACTAACAGACTTTTTTTTCTAACTAAACACTGAGTTTGCTGTGTCTATAAATGTCTTTCCACCCTTGTTCTCAATTACATCAACTTGCATCATCTGTGTCTGTTTTGTAGGAACAATTGCCAGGCTTCTCAATATTTATAGTCTTTTCCTTTATGAAAACTATTAAAAGTTGCTATATATTATACAAATCAAGTGGAGCTAAAAAAAAAAAAAAGTGTTCCACATGAACTTTATACAAAAATATATTTCTTAGTACCAGTTGCTTTTTGTGCTTTAAAAAACCTAAAAAAAATCAAATGCCTTGCTTGTTACATTGCTGACATAATTTTAAGTTGTTGGCCCTGTCTTTGAAATGCTATGATGAAAACAGTAGCATTTTCTAGTTCCGTACTTGGTGTTTCTCATCCTTTAACTGGATACAGTTTTAATTTTGAAATGACATCATATTTTTAACTACAGCCAATACAAATATGTCTTTCTAGCTATTTGGGTCTTCTTTTCCATCCTTAAGGCAAGAAGTTGGTTACTTTTGAAATAGTAATTCCTTAAATGCTAAACTTAGATTTATATAATAAAAATAGATTATAAGGAAATAATGAGGATAGTCTGATACAGGAGGATGGGCAGTGTTTGCAAATTAAACTTTAAATAAGTTTTAACTGTTTATAAAAAGTAATATCATTTATGTATTCTGTATCTTGAGTAATGATTATTTCAGATTTTTTTACCTTGCTTATTCATTAGTTGGATATTGCATTTGGACATTTTTAAACTCTATATAGTTCATGAAGTCAGTTTGTGGTACAGAATACCTGTGAAAAAGTTGAATGTTTCAAGCATACGATATAAATTTTGTAACATTTTTAATGCAAAAAGAAAGGGTCTTTCCCCCCTCTTTCCCCCCTCTTTCCCCCCTCTTTCCCCCCTCTTT
>NW_020447974.1:467846-493522 GCF_003343035.1 Apteryx rowi
TCTCCCTTCTCTCCTCTTTTCTTTCTTTTCTCTTTTTCTCCATTTCTTTTTTTCTTTTTAACTGAACCTAACTGGCTGTGCATAACCACTCAGGTAATAGAATGTATCTATTAATTCGTGTCAAGGCCAAAAACTTCTGATCAAGTATAGATTCCTTCTATAAAAGAGAGCTTTGTGTGGTAAGTTGTTAATGTTAATTAAAGGTCATGTCTATTTTACTGTTACTTGCCATTTAAATTTTTCTAGTGCAAATTCTCAGGTGTCACCCCTTACTCTGCACTTTTCTGTTACAGTAAGAAAATGTTTGACTTAGATACGATCTGTTTGCACAAGCTCTTGCAGATCTTGATCAAAGCTCTTTGCCTTTTTTCTTGAAAGCTAGAGTATTTTTGCATATTTTAACTAGACAGAATTTCTCAAACACTTTCTTAAGGATGAGTGTCTTCTTTCCCCTTCTGCTTAGTCTGCTAATCCTGAGGCAATTCTTGTTTAAATTCTTGTAACTCTTGCTGAGCACTTTCTAGCTTTTTGAAACTTGCACATCAGAGTAGAAGAAGTACTCCAAAGTACTGCAGTGGTGATCTCTGCCAGCGTGACTTATTCCATTAAAATCACCCTGACCTTCAGACATATAAAGATGAGCATGGTGCTTGTATCGGCAGCAGGATAATACTGCAAATTATTTTTTTGTCAGTTATAATATCTAAATCCTTTTCTGAGTCTTTCCAAATCTTATTTCCCTGTCCTGCAGTATGCCTTCCCTATTGTTGACCGGCCTTTTAGCTGGAAAAAAAAATTTTGCAGGTGCCTCATTTTGTAGGTGACTCATATCACTACATAAGTGGCTTGTCCTCTTTGTTATTTACTATTCCTTTAATCTTTCAGGCACGCTTTATTGGTAATTTTCTGTCATCTCTCAGATGAATGAGCATTTTAACTCATGCCAGATGATTTAACGTATAGTTCATGTGCCATATGGGGCCCTCCAGGGTAATTCATCTATGCCRTGGGCTGCCTCTGGCTTTTCTTCTGCCCGAGGGCTGGCCGTGGCGAGATGAGATGCTCGGGCAGCAGCAGCCTGCTCTCTGAGGCCTCTGCCCCCTCGCTGGTCTGTGGGTGCTCAGCAGCCCCAGCAGACAGGCAGGTCCCATCCTCCTGCCGGCGGGCAGGCCCCTGGGAGCRGGCTGCCATTCCCAGAGGGGCTCTTTCCCCTCGCTCTATGGGGCTGTAAGCAGGCTGTGGGGCTTGTTGTGGCTGGGGCAATGCAGCACCTGGCACCTGTTCTTGCCGGCAGTGGTCAGAGACCTTGGGGGGATGTGTGTGTGTGTGTGTGTGTGCGCACGCGCTATGTATGGTGCTGTTCAGAAGTGTCACACGGGCTGTGTACGTGCGATGGATGCCACGATGCAGTAGGAAGAAGGTTTGGGTTATTAGCCCTTCTTGCTGCCAAAAGGAGTTGTATAATTCACTGAGGTAGAGAGTGTACCCCAAATGAATGCCCTGTATCCTGTTCTCATCTGTGTTACTTGCCTATAGAAAAAGTGCATTCCTTTAAGAAGGCAGGGAAAAAAATTCCATAAAGATGCGGACTCCTGTATAACGAACTTAGTTTCCTGACAGTAGGCTTATTTTTTTTATTTACCTCATGCAGCTCTCCACATAGTCTACCAGCCCTGGGGTCCCTGAAATGCAAGCCTGGGCTAGCCAAATATGTACATGTAAAAGCTAGTTTTACACACTTTACAACTTGCATATGCAGGTAATTGCACTTAAAATTGGAGTTTTTGTTGAATACATCCCTTTTTATATAGATCTCTCAAGTCTGTCTTACCATGTTTGCTAAATGGTATGGTACTAGGGAATGAAGACAAAAAACACCTCCTAACTACTTTTTTTTCTGAGTGGAAAGGTATTTCATGCACCATAATCAAAACARTCATGAATAGAAATTAATTCTATGCCTATTGGCACTTCTGTTTTGGTGGATAACATAGGAAACTTAAGCTAAAATTATGAAGATGTCATGTGTTTTTGTTCATCTAAAGCATAAAAACCACAGAAGTAAAGAATCCCTGCCAGCCTTGCCCCTACCTGCTTTTCTTCACTGCTCTTAAAATAGAGTTTGAAGTGAATATATTTTAGCTTTATAGGAAGAGAGGTTTTTCTGTAACCTCTTGAGTAACTAAATCATTTTGATACTTAAGCATATCTGAGCACGCAGGGACTGATATGATCTGGTTACACTGGCATCTGTGTGAATGATGTGTGACATCCTCATGATGAGGGGGGAGGAGGAGGAGGAGGAGGAGGTTCTGTAAAGTTCCACAAAATAAGGGGAGTGTTGCATCATGCATCTGCTGGAATTGAGTGTGTCAGGGTAATTTATGAAGAGCAATGCCAGCTGCTGCTTTGTCTACTGAGACTTGTTGAGTTTTAATTCTTTGCACTAGTTAGGACTGAACATTGTACAAAACAATGAATACTGTGTATGTTCCTCATGAACCTTTTATCTGTGTGAAGGCTGGTAATGTTAACTAAAAATGGAACTGTCTTAAGTAACCCCTGCTCTGAGCAGGAGGAATTCACAATACAAATCTTAAAGAACATTGTGTCCCGCTTTTCCTCATAGAAGTAACTCTTCTATTTTTTTTCCTATTCAATTTTTCATGCATTATGTTATGTATTGTGGCTTCTCTTTATATCCATCACATGGCATTAATGATGCCAAGTCATACTGCCATTAGCCTTCCTCCATTAGAACCCAAGCAACTTTTTTCTATTTTAGAAAAGCTATGATTCAGCTGTGGTTCACAGCACAATTATTTCTTAACAGCACTGAAATCTGGTGAATTGAGCAGTTRCTACATGAGGTGTTTTCATTAGAGTATTTCAAACTTTGTCTGCTTGTATGAAAGGAGCAAAGATGTATTACAATAGTACAATAATTTGAACCTTATAGGAATGCAGTCATCTGATAGGAACATCCATTTTACATAGTTAATGTTTCAAATATAAATTGAAATGAACTGTAGGGATGGCAAACAGTTAAATACTTGTTATGCAGCATTGTTATACAGCATATGTCATTATTTTTTGTTTTTTTGAAATGACAGATACTTTAGATGAATACTTTGAATATGAAGCTGAGGAGTTCCTGGTCTCCTTGGCCTTGTTGATTACTGAAGGTCGAACACCCGAATACTCCATAAAGGGTAGAACAGAGGGTTTTCATTGCCCTCCAGCACAATCAAGTCAGCCATCAACAACTAAGCATGAATGCAGTGACAAACTGGCTCAGGTATGATGATACCCATTTTATTATAAGTAACATGGAGTACATCGCTGCTATCGTGATTAAGATCAACTGAGAAACTCCCCAGCAAATTCACAATTAGGCACTGAATAACAATTACTTTGTCATTTCTGTGTTTAAACAAGTATGTAACTCAGTACAGTACTAATAATAGATCTCCTTAAAATGAGAGATCATTAAGACTTTTATCCTTGTGTATAAACTTCTGTAAGACTGTCTGAATACAGTACCTGTTTGAATCTTTATTATGCAAAATTTCAAGCACTATACTTAGCATTCTTAGTCCTTTTTTTTTTTAAGTGTAGGTTGACTTGCCTTACTCTTTTTGCTTTTCCAGGTGGTCTTGAAAAGTTAAGTAATTGAAAGGTTAGATCCAAAAACATGAATATGATCAAATCTAACTAGTCAAGTGTTTTGGAGTAAGGTTGGAACATCCTATCTCTCAAGGAAAAGATCCTAAGTGCTGTGGGAATTTAAGTTGTTGTTCATGCAGAAAAGTGTGATGATTGGGGAAATTTATATATATGAACTCTTTTTCTGCACAGAAGTTGCTCAAACTGCAACCATTATTTTTCATTTAATAGCTCTGGGATCTTACCTGTGATTTGGTAAAACATTGTCTACAGGATTTGACCCTTACCCTTTTCCAAAACTTTGAAACATATTTTTAAATTAGATTTAAATCTGGCTAGTATTTTTATGGCTTGCATGTGTTGACATGTTTTCTTTCCCTCAGTGTCGTCAAGCTAGGCGAACCAGATCTGAGGTTATGCTACTGTGGAAAAACAATATTCCAATCATGGTGGAAGTGATGCTACTTCCAGACTGTTGCTATAGTGATGAAGGACCTAACACTGAGGGGAATGATTTAAATGATCCTGCAATCAAACAAGATGCATTGTTGTTAGAAAGGTGGATTTTGGAACCAGTTCCTCGACAGTAAGTTGGATATTAGGATTAGCTGATGATTGCAAGAATCTTACCATTCTTAACTTATTAAACTACTTTGTTAGTGTTTTTAAATTGGCCCCTTACCATTATGATTGATCTGAGAAAACCACTATTTACCAGTAAAAACTGAGCATCTTTTAATCTTGCTTTGTCTGTGCTCATACTTTCTGCAATGTACATTGTGTAAAATAGAGTAAAAAATGCTCCTAGCTGAAATGGTAATTTTTATGCATTTTTCTTATGTTTTAAATACTTAAGTTGTTTAAGTTGTTGTGTAGATAGGAACAAATTGTGCTGTATAATTTTTAAAACACCGGAAGAGTTTAATTGTTTTACTTGATCCAGCTGTATTTTATTTTCAGAATGAAAATCTGAAAATAAATTTGTCTTCCAGTTTTTAGTGCAGAATATTCTAACAATATAACACAGTATATGTTTTTAAGACTGGAATTTCCTACAAGGTATTTGAAAGCATTTAACTTTCTACTTGAGAGATGATAGTATAATCTGGAGAGAGGAGGCAAGTGGAAAAAGGAAGGAGGACAGCAACAGATCTTGTTGTGAAAGAATATTTGATTTTGTTAAATTCAATTTTCTGTGAATATTTTTACCAACATCCTCTTGTTTCTTCTAATATATTTTAGAAGTGGAGATCGATTTATTGAAGAGAAGACCCTTTTACTGGCTGTTCGGTCTTTTGTTTTCTTCTCTCAGTTAAGTGCTTGGCTAAGTGTTTCACATGGTGCTGTTCCTCGTAACATTCTGTACAGGTACGTCTGAGACAGAAGAATTTGTTTGCTATTTGCAGGTTGTTGCAGCTCATCTTAAAATCATTCTTTCCACCTGTTTTCCTGTTTGCTTTCAGAATGTGCATGTTGTTGGGCTGCATGTTCTGATGGTTGTATGTAATTCATATACCTTGCAAAGTGTGAGAGTTGCTGGTGTCTTTAATACTTTGTCTTAGAAATTGGTGCTATGAAGTAGATTAATAAAGACTTTTTATTTAGGTATTTCTGTAAAAGCGCTTTTCTGTTTCAGAGTAAGTGCTGCAGATGTAGACCTGCAATGGACATTCTCCCAGACACCAACTGAACATGTATTTCCTGTTCCTAATGTTTCTCACAATGTGGCCTTGAAAGTCAGCGTCCAGTCCTTGCCTAGACAATCTAACTACCCGGTTTTGACATGTAGTATTCACACCAACCTTAGCTTTTATGAGAAGAGGATGCAAGAGCATAAATTACATCAGCGCAGTGATTCCATTGCAGTAGAACAATGCAGTACGTCTAGTTCGCAGCGCATGTGTGGGAAACAAACATGGACAATGGCACCTGAAGGCCTACTTAATGTAAAAAAGTCGCCTGAAATTACTRCATCTATCAGAAGTTTAAAACTTTATCCATCTACTGGTTTTGGATCTGACTTTGGAGCATCGCAGTCTAAAGTTCAGTGCTATAATGCTACAGCAGACAATAAGACACAATCTCATGAAACATCTGTCAGAACTTTTAAATCCTTTTCCTTGGTTGATTCTCGTGTTTCGAATAGTCATTGTTCTCATCAGTCCACAGGAGAAACCAATCCTTTGATAGGCTCTTTACTTCAAGAGCGACAAGAAGTCATAGCAAGAATTGCTCAGCACTTGATTCACTGTGATCCAACTACTTCACAAGTTAATGGACGTCCATTCAACATACATGAAACCCGCTCGGCTACATCAAAAGCTTTTCGGAGTACTTACGAAGATGAAAACTTGCCAAGGAAAGGCAAGGAAACCTCCTCTGTTTCTGTTGCCGACTTAGATAATGCAATACCAGATGATGGTGGCGAAGGCAAAACTAGAGCAATACCAGAGATCACACTGGTTGGTCCTCATGTTCCAGTGAACCGCTGTGGCCGTCAGTCTGTAGGAGAGAGCAATCCTTTGATAGATTCTCTGCTTCAGGAGCGGCAGGAAGTGATAGCAAGGATTGCCCAACACCTGATTCATTGTGATCCAGCTACTTCTCATCTTACTGGGCATCCATTCAAAGTACAGGAAACTAGTGCAGGTTCTTCAAAAATTTTCCGAAGTACATATGAAGATGAAAATTTGCTGAAGAAAGGCAAGGAAAGATCTTCTGTTTCTTTTGCTAAATCTGATTTTTCTTTGATAGAAGATAACAGTAAATCAAGGATGAGAACACCTGATACTCCTGTTAGTCCTTCTAGACTTGATGGTGAATTGAAGGCTTCTGTAAAACTCCAAGCAAGAAGAAAATTGCTTTTAGCAAAACCCAGTGAAGCTGTCCGAAATGCATTTCATCAGACTTCAAATAAAACTTCTCATTCATTTACTAATATGCATGCATCATCATCTTGTATTAAAGAAAATAAATCTGAATTGTCAGATAAATTGGAAATGATACATTCTGGTTATGCACAGAAAGACCAAATAACCAATAGAATTAAACAGTGTTCAAATTTAAGCAGCATTGATGAACAGATTTGCACAAATAAACTTAAAGAAAGAACAGTCATTAGTGAGAACGACAGCACGGACAGTTTTAACAATTTACAGATAGATAAATGCAGAATACTTGAAGGTACAAAAAAAGCAACTGTGATGCAGGCATCTGACTCTTTGCACAAAAATGAGCTCAAGTGTTTAGACAGAGACTCAAAAAAACCAAATATTTATGAGCAAAATACTCAACTTATTAGTATTGAAAATTATTTAAATAAAGACCATGATAGTTTCAAAAACAAAAACAAACAAGATAAAACAAAAACTACGCATGATGAGAATGAAGACCCAATAGGCCTTGATTTACAAAGCAGTTCTCAGAAGAAATCTATAGAAGACTGCTTAGTAAAATGTGAACGGCTGAAGAACCCAGATGTGCAGGTAAATACACGAATAAAAGGAGTAAATGCATTGGCTGCTATTAGTCAGATAACTTGTGAGTATGTTCAGGATCGGCTAAGAGTCAATATCAAGAGGGATTTATGTCTGACTTTATATGAAACAGTGCGGTACGGTTGTCTGCTTTGAGGTTGAAGTGAAGTTTGTCCCTGTAGCAACCCACATGCACACTTTCTTAATTATATGTTTAAGGCTTAGAAGAACATTGTCTCATTCTGCTTCCTGTAATAGCATTATTACTGACAGTTTCCAGAGGCAGTTAGACATCCTGTTCCTTATAAATATACCACTGTCTGTACGTGGTATGTTGTGATTAAAAAGTGAACAATCTTTAGTGATTTTACACAGAGTCAAAAGGAAACTTCTTCAGAATATTTCCTAAAATGCTAGTGTGGTGCAGATTCACCTGTTTCAGAAGTCTTTCTTTTCTGCTAAAGCAAGCCTTGAATAAATACCTTGGTATACCAATACCTTGAGTAAATTTGTTTTGCTCACAGAAAGTACCATCTCTCAAAAATACAAATATATGGCGGAAACACAATTTTCGATCCTTGGATGGAACTTCAACCAAGGCTTTTCATCCCAGAACTGGATTGCCTCTACTTTCAAGTCCTGTAAGCTACTGTTGAAATTATAACTTTCAAATGAGAAAGAAAATATTTTATTCTTTAAATACCTGTGTATTGTAGAAAATGTGACAAAATGTTTAGATGAAGTGTTTGTATTTACTTTCAGTGTCATAGAATGAATACTCTTGCTAGTGGAAATTTGAGAGTTAATACTCAAGTTGAATGATAGTTCTGGGAATGAAAATATTGGAGAGTTATTTGTTGATGATATCGAGTAACAAAAGTTGATATTAGAAAATTCTATAGCAAACAATGCTTTGGTGCTGTTTTAGAGCATGAAAGAAAGCATTTTAAAGCTTGATGTTTTAAGTATGAGCTAGCATATTTTGTCATTTAAGACTTTTTGTGCAAGTTATTAATACTTGGTAGCCTATTATTCCAAAGCTTTTGTTTCTGTGATTGTTTTGTAAGGTATATTCTTCAGTAATCAGAGATGTCATTGATTGATTAGATATAAAACTGCTGTGACAAGATGGGCAGACCTTGGGAAAGTATAGTTTTGGTATATTATTTGGGACTTTTAAGCCAAAAGGCAGTCCCAATTAAAAATGCAGTAGTAGTGACTGATATTCTGTAATCAACATATATATATTTTTTATTATTTGGTGCATTGTAAAGCATGTCATATTTTTGGAGGTTTCTGACAGAAATTGGTACAGCTTATTTACATTTAATATTCTGTGTCATTCCAAAGAGATGTTCAGTTTCTTAAATGAACTGGACAGTGATTTTGGAGTAGAATTAGTTTTTGTTGTTTAGGTTTCATATTCTTCTGGAAGCTTCTGACTGTTTTATACTGATCAGATTTCTATTTTGGTGTTTGTAAGAAGTCCTTCTTAATCAGAATTGACAGTATTGGTATTAAATAATCTAAGAATTTTCTTCATTAAGTTTAGAATATGTAAAAATGACTCTTCTGCCTTGTTTTTATAATTTTGTAATGCCATTAAAATTCTTGCTAAACTCAGAATAGTGCCTCCTATAGATAGAGAGTTCAAATTAACATTCTCTTTTCCTCTTGAGGTTCCTCAAAGGAAAACACAGTCTGGGTGCTTTGATCTGGACTCATCACTGCTACGATTGAAATGTTTGTCTGCAAGAAGGTATATTTTAATTACGAGAAACTTTGAGAATTTGTTTGGAAGTAAAATGTGTATACATACCTGTATGCAGCAATAAAGCAAGTTAACAAAGACAGAACATGGGGGTGCTTTTCAAAAGAATCCTTATTTTGAAATAATGATTTTCAAATTTTGTTGCAATTGTGCAGAGACATTAGATTTCAGCTTCTTAGAATGGCGCATTAGTCGGACAGATTTTCTTTCATGATCCCCTTTTTTCATCCATTAAACTAACATCACCATCTGACTGTGCAACAAAGGTAGATAATTGTGGTATGGTTTCTATCTTTTTGAATTGTCACAAAAATTTAAATATTATGAAAACATATGTCCATATTTGGTTATTTTATTTCTCTGCAACATGAAGTCATTTCAGAGTTGTCTCAGTTGGCCAAGCAGAAAGAATTTATGTCTGTTTTATGTTGTTAGTGGTAAGAAAACTGCTCAGGTGGCTCCAGCATAGGCTAGGGATGGCTAGTCTCCCTGATCTTTTGAGATAAATGTTGAAATCTCCTTATATCTGAGAGCCTGCTGCATGGATGGGAGATGGCTGTGGCATTCTAGAGCTGTTTATACCCAGAAAACAAAAGCAAATTGCATTCATGCTTTATATTTATTCTGTCTTCTTTTTAAATAGCCCTCAACAATGTATAAACAGAGACAGTGATCCAGACAGCCATGGGAAACCATTTCTAAGTTCTAGTGCTCCACCAGTAACAAGTCTTAGCCTTCTGGGAAACTTTGAGGTATTGCATATTCTCTAGAAATCTTGTGGTATTTTTATTATTCTTCTGTACTGCTTTTTAAAGTGCATTAATGTGGATAATTCCTGTCTGATTGCAGTGTGGAAGTTCATAATTGAATTGAATAAAATTTGTTTTAATTTCCAGCTATAAAGGCATGTATTTAACTCCCTGGACATGTTCTGTCTCAGGTTAATAATATAAAATCAGAGATAGAGAAACAATAAGTTCCTTGTAACTTTAAGGGGTAAGTTTAATTCCCACTATGGTCAAATCAGGAGGTGTTCTGTTGTCTTAAATGAGAGTTAACATCCTGTAACTGTTCATATTTATGGTATAAATAATTAGAAAAAATGGATTCTAACAATTTTACACTTAAAATTTACTTAATATATCACAAAAGCTCTATTAATTAGTATAGTAAACAACATATTGGAGGTATAGCCTAGAACTTTTTACTTCAGGTAGCGTATCAAAATTTAACAACTAAGAGGTATTGCATTTACTGGTTGCACTGTACTTTTCTTTGTGAAATATGTATTGAATACTTTGAGAAAAATTACAAATTGCAGTTTACTAATTTTTGAGATTGCACATGTCCAGGAAAACCATGCATAAATCCTACTGCAGAATTGCACAGATTTCAGTAGAATTCAGTTTGGATTTTTATGACACTTTTCTTTAAACCAATATCATCTTGCATAATGTTCCTCTGTTAATGGTAATCTTATGCTGTGGTTGTGATTTTTGGTAGGTCACCTTACAAAAGACTGTAAGACCCAAGTTCTTATATAAACTGCTTATTTGCTGATTAGTTTTGTTAGATATTATGTGAGGCATTCCTAACCTAAACTGTGTATGTTTTGATTTTTCAGGAGTCTGTCTTGAATTTCCGCTTAGACCCTCTAGGTGTTGTTGATGGTTTCACAGCGGAAGTGGGAGCAAGTGGAGTCTTTTGTCCTACTCACATGACTCTTCCAGTTGAAGTGTCATTCTACAGCGTGTCAGATGATAACGCACCCTCTCCTTACATGGTAAGTATATGGTTGAATTATTTTTCCTCTGTTCAATCCCAGTAGTACTCAAAGTAGCATTTGAAGGCCAAATACAATAGTCACTTTTTCCCTGGAAGGCTAGCCTGAAACAAAGCTGATTATAGCTTGTAGACAGGTGAACTTGTCTAACTTAAGTTTAATTATTGTATTAAAGTATATAACCCTAATTTTTGCTGAGGTGTTTTGTACTTAGCATATTAACATATGCAAACAATCCCGAGCTAGTTCAGAGTTTCTCAGCAAAACTGGTAAAATTGAGGGCACTGGAAGTCAAGAATAAGGATATTTTTGCCTTCATCCTTTGAGGCTGCAAAACCCCCAAGTTTTACTTGGAGACAGAGTTGGCTTCAGAATGCGGGGAATTAAATTCTGACGGCTGGAGATGAAGAACAAGAGCTAGGTGAGTATAGAGTTCAGGAAGTGGGGCTTTGGAGGGATTTGGGGTATTTTCAGCTGCCTTCAGTTGGGCTTCTTCTCATCCTCCATCCTCTCTTCCCTTTCCCAAACTAGTATTCTTTCTCACGTTTCTCTGCTCCACCATCCAGCTCCTCTGATCTTGGGATATTGAACATATTTGTCTTCCTCCACACTTGAGTGATCAGCCCCTGCAATGTCTTTTATCCAGCTTACCTAAAATAGGCAGTGAGGCAATAGCTACACTTAACTGGATACATCTTACTGGTGCAAGGAGCTCCTACGCCAGGCAGCTAACCACTTTGCCAGCAAGTGGCTTAGGTGTAGGCCAAGGTACAATTGCTGATGGAGAACTGAGACTCAAAAGTTGTTTAACCCTTGCTTTTTAACCAAATGCTATCTGAGCTAGTGTGACACAAATAATTCTCACCAGCTGTTTAGTTTGCTAATCTTTATACTGACACACTACCTGTGTTCTTAATATCCATGTATTAATTCTGTTCTGCTTTTCTATAATGACAGTTTTTTTGGATGCCTAAGGTGCTACCTTGCAAACAGCAAAGATCTGTTGTATGCTAACATTGAATCAGTCAGATAGATTTGTTTTGAATGCCTGTTAAGTAACGTCAATGTTACTTCGCTGACAGATCTAATTTTAAGAGAGGTTTTAGTATGTATGTTTGTGTCTAATGTGATAAATAGTCTGTTTAAACATGCAAGTAAAGTATTGAACAACCTATCATCTTGATATTTAGAATTCATGGCACTTTACCATGTTTTTGACCTTCTGTTTTTGAAAGTATTCAGAAAAGGAAATGAAATGGCTTTGCAAGTTAAGTTTGAGTAATACAGTTTAAACTTGTAAAAGAAGTATCTATTTTTTTGCTTTCATCTTTCTGTTTTTTCACATGATTTTCCAGGTCCTGAAGGAATTTGTTCCGCAAATGGTTAAAGTAGCATTGCTTATTTTACTAGCTGGATGTCATTGTTTCATTCTTTCCACATGCTGTAAACATGCTATTATGGTTGAGTCTCATAGGATTAATATAACATTTATATAGTGCCTCCATCATCAAAAACATTGTTTCTATTTGCATAGCTAGTTTCTCTGCTCTGGGTTTGGGGGGAGTTTTTCGTATGTCCTCTTCAGTGCGTGACAATGGTTGTGCACCGCAGTTTAATCAAACATGCACTCTACTGCAATACCTTAATGGTGACCTCAGCATTGGTAAAGCAGAACAAGTTCCCCGGTGCATGGCATGTGGAAAAGTCAGGTATTCTATAGATCACAGATGGTACAAAAGCAAATTACATCATTGCTAAAGTGTTGAATTAGGGTGGAAGTTTAGATGCGTCTACTATCTTTGAAAAGCAGGAATTAGTTCTGTGAAGTTTGGAGTGTTATTGGTGCAATTACAGGCCATCTGAAAATGGGAAGGAAGGTACAAGTCTTTAATTTTAAGAAAAAAGCCTTACTTCTCTGTATCTGCCAGACTACTAGTCTGAAGATGTGGAAACTTGGCTATTGTTTCAAGAGGAGAATGTACCCCTTATTGCACAGCTTTTAATGATCTGCCAATGTATCTGTAAGGCCCCTACTGTTGATTTTAACTGCATCTTAAGTGTGTTGCCTTCTCAATTCTTTAATACATTGTTTATTGTTTTTAGAATAAGTACAATTACATGAATAGAGTATTTTCATTTCTTAATATCTTGACTTGAACTAAATTTGTGTATTTTTTTTAGGGTGTTATTACTTTAGAGTCCCTTGGTAAAAGGGGTTATCGGGTACCGCCTTCAGGAACAATACAAGTGGTAGGTACTTGGCAGATTTGAGTGCATTAAAACCACTAATATCAAGGAATTCATGCAGAGGGAATTAGATTATTTATTAGAGATAGTCATGAAGCAGTGGAAATGTGAATCTCTGTAGGTACTGTGGTATTCTAATTTTTCAAAGTATAAATCTGTATGTAATTTGTGGGACAAAAATAGCTCCAAACGTTTGAACCCATCTGTACCATGAAGAGGTTTAAAATCAGTTACTGAAGATTCAGGATAGTAGTTGGTGGCACAATAGCTTTGAAGAAGTAATGAATTAGGTCACTGTTGAAATTCAAAAATTCTTCTAAAGGCAACATTAAACATTCAGCTTTATATAATTTACATAGCAGTTAAAAATAATTTAAAAACACCTACTTTTTATAATCAAATCAGAAAGTAAATCACAGTTACTCCTAAAACCAACACTGTCTCTTTCTTTAAAGAATGCAGTCCAGAATAACAAACTGCTAATTTCATGTTCAGAAGTGAAGCGTGTTCAAAAGTGAAGCCTACCATTGTGCTTCCTGTAAGCATATTGTGTGTCTAGAAAATAATATAGACAAAAAGCTGACTGAAGAAATAAACCAAAATGTGGATCCAGATTATCAAATAATAGTAGTCATATTCTAGTGTTTTTGATTAGATAATGATTAGTGTTATGTTTAAAAATGGGAATTGCTAATAGTTGAACTGTTGAAGAACAGAAAAACTGTAGTATGTTTTTTGTGTAAATATTTCTGTATGGAGCAACAACAAAATGCATAGAGGACAGTCTGTAAATTTTGACTATTTTGGAAGGTGAAATCTTTTTTCAGTTTGTAAATTCTAAAGACCATTGTACTTAAACAGTTTGTCTTTTCAGACCTTATTTAACCCTAACAAAACTGTGGTGAAAATGTTTGTGGTGATCTATGACTTGAGAGAAATGCCAGCTAATCATCAAACATTCCTACGGCAAAGAACTTTTTCTGTTCCTGTGAGACGAGAAATCAAGAGAACTGTCAATAAAGAAAATACTCAACAGACTGAAGAAAGGCTACTACGCTACCTCATACATCTGAGGTAAGCTCCTCAGAGTAAAGCGAAATACTCCAAGCACCTGCCAAAAGTTATTTATCTCCTCTTTCCTTTGCCAGACAGCCTTTTTGTATACAGGCTTATTTTAAAAAAAGAATACTTCTAACTTGGACTTCAAGCTGGACAGTAGAGAAAGAAATGCTAATAAATAATTTGGACTCTGCTGAGGAGAAACAAAGTTAAAATATAAAGCTCTTTTTTGTCATTGAAGTTTTTTGTATAGCTTAATTTATTTCCTACCAAGAGAGATGTAGTTCTGACTGGATCAATGTACCGTTTCTGAGGTCACAGGAAAGAGTGAATGTGGATGTTATATGGGTAAAAGCCAAAACTAAGGATCGATGCAGAGGTGGTGGCCAATATCCTAGCATGTTTCCTGTTCAGCAGAATGGGTTCTAATGTGAAAAGTATTGAGTTACTCCTAAAAATGCAGTGCTTAGTGGTAAAAATGTAAATATCTGTTTAGTGCTGCAATACCACTAATAAGTCAGTCACTTTATAATACATTAAGACAATCTTCCTTTTAAATGATTTACAAAGTGCTGCCTGAAACAAAACACTGTTAGGACTATTTGGATGCTTTGAAGGCTGCAATTAGAAACAAATGAGAAACAATTGATACACTTAGTCCTTCTGCAGTTTGCAGACTTTTGCTGGCGTTATTGTAGTAAACAGACCACATAAATGCAGACATAATGATTTGATTGCACCACTTTAAAACCTGACAATAGCTGATATTCTAAAGCTAGCGAGGAGAACAAAATTAAATGTCTTAAACTTTTCAATTTTCCCTTAACTAGTTGTAGAATTGCTTTCAGTGCTTATTATTTTCCTGTTTAATGGCATTGACTTCTCCCAAGCAGACTTTCCGAACACAACTTTGTCTATGGCAGTGATTCCAGACCAAGATTTCCCATTAAATAAATATTGACGGTCATAAAAATTGTGCTTTCATTTACTAGAGTGTGAAAATAGCACCATGATGAGGCTGTTGAACTGTGTTTTCATTCTGAATTTTAGTCTGGATTCAACTTCACCCTTCCAGGACACGCTAATTTGCTTAACCACCCTCTAAAAATTTTCTTGAGAGGGTCAATTCTGAAAAAGAATGTGTAGCCCAAATAAAAGGCTCTATTCACATCTAGTATTGATCTAACTAATGCAAAGGAACTGTGGACAGGTATCAGCTGTAGAAGTGGGGAAAAATCTGTGGCGAACTGAGCCTAGCATATAAGCATGAAGTGTGTTAGACTTCTGTCCCCTCTTAGTTTCTACTTTAATGTACTTTAATATAGTTTGTAAATTTGCATTTTAGACAGACTTAGTTCTGCTTCAAGGCAAACCTACTTTYTTCTCCATCGTCTTTTACAGATAGTAAGTCTTTCATGAGCTTCCTTTTTTTGATATCTGTTGAGAGATACAAATGCAGCAGTCCTGTTGCTTTTAGTTTGAAAATACCTATACAGTTTAGCACAGCATTCAGGCCTCCAATAGGGATCAACTTGTGGAATTATGATGTGTAAAGTATAATTGGAAATGTATCTGTTTCTGGCTGGAAAAACAAACTGTATCATAATTATGAAGCTTAGATGCTCATCCTGAAAAGTGAGTATGTGCAGGCTATGCTGGCAGCTTCAGAGATGAACCAAGCAGTGGGCCTTTTCATTTCAGTTCTGTTATTAAACAGAAAACTGCAGAACTGCTTGAAATATTACAGTAATTAAGCTGATCTGTCTGAGTGTTATTGAACAGAATACTTCAGACTTTACAGACGATTCTGCTGTCTATCTAGAGTTATCTTTATTAAAAATTGATTTTAATTGGGAGAGTTAATGTTTTTGGTAGTGTATTATTCATATATAAAGATGTTATTTTTAACACCTTTCATTTTTTAAAGTAGCAAAGTTTCTTCAAAATCATTTTACTGAAAACTGTGTAAAAGTAGACAAGAATTTTGTGGTTACTCAAATTAGCTTCAAGCAGCTTTTCATTTTTAGTTGTGGTAGTTTTTGAAAAGAAGTATCTTAAGCTTATAGGTTGAAATTTTGCTAACAATACAAAGGAAGTCACAAACAGTAAGCTGCATTGTGGTAGCGTCTGCTTGTGAGGCCTTAATTACTGCTGTCWGCACTCGCATTATGAAAGCTTTTTTTCAAGTGGTAATTCAGCAACAATGCTTGCAGAGGTCTGGAACTTAACATTGGCAGCGAGATTTTCTAAAACACTAAAACGAAGTGTCAGACTTATTGCCTGTGCAGCTTTTACATGCGCATTTTTGTAYGTTTGAGAAATTGTTTGATATGCTATTAGACCATATTTGTACTCACAGCTACCGTATTGAGGTATAAAGAGTAACTTGCCTCGACAACTAAGCTCTCTTTACTATACCAAGATCAAGAGTTGTGCTTGCAATTTAAGTAGTCTCTTGAAAATGTTTTTGGGAAAAAAAATTTGTCAACTGTCAAGCAATGATTTTTGCATTGTAATTAAATCTGCAACAAAATACATAGTCAATTAAACAGTTAACCTGCCCACAGCTTAGCATTTTTCAAGTTTTCAAAGCTTGGTATCCGGTGTTAGTTACTGACATATTACATCTCTTTATTTTATGGAGCATAATTGGGCTATAATTGCTGTTGCTTAATGGCTAAGCAGTGGTTGTTTTTTCATTAACTAAATGTTACTGAAAACTATATTGAGGGTAAACTTGAAACTTGTTGATTAAAATAGTGATTCTTCGAGGTGTTGAGAAGCTTTTTTTGAATATTTTCCTGATGTGACACATGACACATTTATAGGTGGAAGCTAAGGCACCTGTTATTATTGATTTATTAGTTACTTTTTGATATTTCTGATCTGTCAGAATTTTTGTGATCTAGAAATTCATATCATAGTTCTAATGATTTACACTTGTATTGGTTAGTCTCTTCCACTTGCAAGAGGAAAGGTGTTGCTACATATATTTTTATGGTTATTCTGCTATATCCTGTTTTTGTAGCTTGCTCTGTTCATAGTGTATTTTGGTGGCCTATAAAATGTATAGCGTTTTTGTGCTTGTATGTGTCATTTCTTCAATAATGTTTATCATTTAAAGTTTCTTTTCTCTGCCATCAGTGGCAGCTTTCTAGCTCATCTGTTATTTGTGTTTTTAAGCCTTCCTGTATTTGTATATTGAAATTGTTCCTAAGATAGCACCTGTCAGAATTCTCTGTTGTGTTTTTCTTGGTTCCCTTGCATGAAGCTATTGGAATTGCCAGAGCTCTGTAAGTTTTAGCTCACAGGCACAGTATAAACCAAGTCGCAGGCCCGCCACTCCATGACTACCCTGCAAGGGTGTATGCGACTGTTGCCTTCTGATTATTCCAGTATATTTGTATGCATGAAAAGCAAAAGTTTCCAAGTCCAATTACAATGGTAAATATTTCTGAAAGAAAAAAATTGGCAATAGAAGCAGAGGCTTTACAAAAATCCCCCAAACTCTGTAACTGTTTCCCACTCATCTTCCTTCAGTCTTCTTGGAGTGTCATACTCAAAAAAGCCAAATTGCAGAGAAGCAATATTTACTGGGCAAAGAGAATCTTGCAGAATTCCTACTACTTGACAGTAGTGATCTTGAGAAGTTGAAAAAATAGACCTTGATTATTAGTTTCTGATAGACCCATCTGTAAAACACGAATAATATGGATCTACTTTATGATGATGCTTTCATAACTGCATCTGTTGTATATGAATTAATGTAGTCAATTATGCTTTTGCTGCAAAAGCTCTTTCAGTTACATTTTTTTATTTAAAAATGTCTTATATGCATGCTGAATTAAATTTTTGTGGTATTCAGTTTGCTCCTCATCTCTTATTTCTTGTGCTCTCCTTCAGAATCTTCTCTTAAGGTAGAATTGGGAATTAAGACAGAAATTCTTTGCCTACTAGGTAAAGAGCTTTCACACTGACAGCATTGAATGAATAAATAATGATGGATGGGAGCTCTTTGGGAGCCAGCAGAAGCATTCTGCTAGACCCCACTACATTTAGTGCCCTTGACAGCTGGTATCCAGGAGAGGAGAACTTTCCCTTGTCTAGCTAAGGGGCTGACTGTAGGCTATTCTGCTTCACTAGTCTGAATGAAACTGTGACACAGAACACATTTCTACATCCTGCCTGTCCCAGACAATTAAACTTTGCTGGATCTTCTGTCCTACTGGTTGTCTTCTTTTCTCCTACCTCTCTGAATTTCATTCTGATTATGTCTTATTTATTGCCTTCGTGTAAATAGAGATAGTACTTTTGTTTCAGTGTGGTCAATGAGTAATTTTTTATTAAAAACCAGTGCAAATTGTAATGTACACAATAATATAGTGTATGGTTTTGTGTGTGCCTTGCTTTCTGAGCTTTTGTAATAATGTTATCTTATGTAGCAATAGGTTTTCTCCCTTACTATGACATGCACAATGGTGTTCTGCAGCTTTCAGTTATCGTAAGAAATACTACTTAGGATTCCTGCCTTTCCTGGTTGAGGAAAAGAAATGAAGGAGCTCTGCCAGATGAGACTACAGAATACAGTTCTCTGGAGTGCAAATGTATTCTCCTTGTCTGTGGTTTTGAAATCTCAGGGAGAGTGGAAGTGGCACATTTCTGACAGGCTTGGAGGACCTGAATTAGGTAGGCAGTTTAGCGGCAGCATACAAGGTAAATAGGCCCAGCAATTGGCCACTGTTTACTTCATTGTTTGGGCCAGTGAGCTGGTCTCTGTGAAATAGCTCCATATTTTTTGCCATAAGCTTCTCTTTTTTTTTTTTTTGTCTGCCTGTAGAGACCCCTGTAGCTACTGCTTCTTGAGTTCGACTTAGATTTGTCATGTAGTTTAAAGCAGTAGTAAACTTCTTGCTGGTACTTTCATAAAGAGAGCAATGAAATCTGTCTGTATGATGGCTAGCACTGAAATATGTATTTGGGATCACCATTGCTGATGATGTGAACGTTCCCTTTTGTACATGCTTAGGCCACCTGTAGTGTATTTTTGGGAGCACATGCTTAGGAATCCTTTTTTGCCTTCTAGGTTGCTGAGAACTTTAATCTATGACATATGTAATTGCAGTGTGGACCTTAAATATTCCATGCCAATTCCAAAGCTATATAGCGTATTGGTAATTAGGAAATGGAGTCTTTAAATGCCAAAGAAGATAAAGTAGATAGAAAAGATCAGGTTATTCTTTCTTCTTTAATTTTAACATGCTGATTACTTATGGACTAGTTTTGTATGTTCAGATGTTTTCTGGCCTTAATTTCTTAAATGAATTCATTTAATACAGTAGTATTTAAGAGGAATCTTTTTCCRTTTATTTGTTTTATAATACAGATAAATATCTTTTCAGGTTCCAGAGTTCTAAATCTGGAAAGATCTACCTCCACAGAGATGTAAGGCTCCTGTTCTCTCGGAAATCCATGGAAGTTGATAGTGGCGCTGCATATGAACTCAAATCTTACACTGAATCTCCAACAAATCCTCAGTTTTCACCAAGATGTTAGCAAACAATGGCAAACTAAAGTATTCATTTTACTGTTGATTACTCCTTAAAAGCAAAGATTGGTATAGATGACAGTATAAAGTTAAATCTGTAAAGGAATGAAAATAGCGCGCAAGAGAGGCAAGGTTCTTCTGTGATCCTGGACCAGTTTTGTAAAGCTTTCTGGAATGAGCTTTGTGTATTCCAAGTAGACTGGAAACAAATACTTAAGTCTAATCTTTTTGTACTGTTAAAACCACTTCATTGGATGTGTTGCAATAGCAAATTCCCAACTTAGTTTAGTGTTTACACTTTTTATTTTATTTTTCAGTTATTTAATATTTAATGTTTCATTTAATACTCAAGTGATGTTTGTCTTTAGTGTTCTAATGTAGCATAAATCCTATCTAAAATCATACTATGTATTTTTGGCATTAATATTGAAATCTGAAATATATACAGATGTCTTTAATCCGTGTGATGTTTTAAGTGATATTCATTTAACTTATTGAAAATGGGGACAACAGTTGAACTTCCATAACATTTCATACTATGCAAGCATTTGACTTCTTTTCTGTCTGTAATGTTCCCCTTTTTCTCTTTCTCACATACAGGTTTAATAGCACTTGCAACCGTAGTGCAGAATGTTTCTTTATTTACTCATGAATTCAGATCACAGATTCAGTTCATATTTTGCTCCCTCAATGTCTTTCTTTCATAAAGGGACATTTTAATATTCCTTTCTGTTAATAAATAGTTTGAATGTTTCACATAAAATTCCCTCCCCCATATTTGATTTCTCAGATTGTGTTAAAGGATGTACTGTGCAAACAAATTAGTATTTATATCTTAAATATATGCAAAAGCTATGAAACTGGTACTTTTTGTTTTCTTTTTAGATAAGGAGGATCTTCATGTAATCTGAAATATTTGTAACAGGTCAATTCCATTTAGACCACTAGGTGGCTATAGGAAGTTTTGCTAGAAATGCTACATTGGGCAAATAAATACTTTCCAATACATATGTTATTCCTAAAACAACACAATCAGATAAAAAGGTTATGCTAAGTGTTAAACTGCATAGCCGAGGGGGAAAAAGTAGCAGTATTTGATTATATTTGGGGTCTATCTACTATAATGAACAGCTTCAGTTTTACGGTATTTACTCAAGATCTCAACTGTCTTATCTTGGGTTATATATTTTTTACACTGTATTTTTTCATAATGTCAGTAATATAAAAGGAGATGTTCATATTTGGGAGTATAACATCCTTATCTGATGAAGACTTTGGAGAAGGAGTGAGTGTCCATGTTGTATATTCAACACTTTTCTTAGTTGAGTCAGTGCATCATGAACTCTCCAGGAAGTCAGACAGGGAAAGTAAGGGAGACCAGACTTTCCAGATGATACTTATCAACTATCTTAAAACTATGATACTGTATATTCAAACAGCTGTTGCTACAGAAAGGCAAAGTTCGGGTATTACAGAATCCATTTCCGACTTCAGCAGTATTTTTCCCTCTGTTACACTGGAATTTCAAAGGTTAGCATTTGTTTTACGGAGACTTGGAAAGAACTGTACAGGAAGAGATCTTTTTTTGCCATTTCTAGTCATTTGTAAGTCCTGTAAAAATAAGGAAAGGTTTCTTTTGGTAGCAGAAGTGTCAATACAGTTGTACTGTGTATGTAACTGGGATCTAGACTGGTAAAATGAGAATGCRTCCTAGTTTCTTTGTATCTACTATTCAGTCACAAGCAAATAGCGGGTACCCTCAGAGTACTTATTTGTGTTGTGGTGCATATCTGTTTACATACTTGATGAAATAAGGGATGAAAAAGGAAACATTTTTAATGAAAAGTCATAATTCAGCTATAGTAGGTTAAGCTCTTATTTTGCATTGACAATATGTGATGTTTCTATGTCTGTGTTGTAGTTACTTTGAACAACTTCTGCAAACCATCCTTTTATCTTCTTGAGAAATCACTTTTCTTTCTTCCCAGTGATAGAGCAAAGAAATGTGGATTTTGGATATGTGGTCGCTACAAGTAATGTCATAGCTTAATTAAATAGTTACACTACACCTGTCCCCTATATGGATGCCTTTCAGGATGAAAGTGATCTTAGGTGATCTGTGCACAAGTTTAAGTCACTTTCCATTTACACCTTGATCTGAATTACACTTTCCATTAAGGACACATCTCTATAAGTGTTTAGTGTTTGTAAAATATGAACTGAATTCCACCTAACTTCCTAAGCATAGGTTAAGAAATGAGATTAGACTAGTTTTCGAGAGGTCATTGGCTTCTTCTCTTTACCCCTCAGTAGGCTCAACCATATAAAATTAATTCTGACAAATGTTTCTGAGTGGTTTATAAGGGCCTCTAGTGATGGAGACTCCAGCTAATCTCCTCTAGCGCTCAACTATGCTTACCATTAGAAAGCTATTTATAACGTCCCACTAAATCTTGCTGCAACTGAAGTCAAACACTACTTGTCCTGTTCAAAATAAACAAAGAAAACAATTTAGTTCCCCTATCTCCCTTCTTATTCTTGTTTTCTATATGTAAGACAACCCCAGATTGTTCATTCAGCCTTTCCTCGTAGATTGTATTTCCTGTCCCCCATCATTCTGACTCTTTGCCTTCTTTGTTTGGGCTGAGCCTGTCTTGCAGTGTAGTGCCTAACGCTGGATGCAGCATGCTGCACRAGGCCTGTCTGCGCCAGTTAAGGTGGAAGTATTATGCCAGCTTAGGTGGATATGTCTTACGGATGAAACTCCTGTTCGTCCATCCCATTGTAACATTTGGGTTTTTTTCCAGTAGCAGGAGTTTGTCAACTTATGTTCATCTTGTTTTCTACTATAACAGAGATATCCTATGTAGTTATTCCCAATCCGGTAGCTGTCTTGCATGTGTCAGTATTGAACTGAATACCTAAGATTTTGTATCTGGTCTTCTGGTTCATTCTGAATTGCAATTTTTTTCTAGTAGCCCCTCTCCCCTCAATGTAATTTGCTAATATTAATGAAAAGGATTATAGTACATTATTTGGGTTATCTATGAAACTGGTGAATAATATTGGCCCTGGGAAGCCTTCTGTGAAACTGTCCAAAATATATCATTCTTCTTTGAACAATTGATAGCTATTTCCAAGAAAGCTTGTACCCACCACATTAAAGTTCCATCTAGTTATGCTTCCCTAATTTGCATGTGGAAGTGTTAGAAGCTTTATTAATGTCAGGTGGCTTCTGGAACTTCAACTACTTTCACCCACTTCTCCACAAGGTCTGTTACCTTTTCATTAAAGGAAATAAGATTGCTTGAAATACTTGTTCTTAATTAAAAATCCATGATTACTGTTATTCAGTTTCTTTTGAGTACTTATTTTAGTTGATTAGCTAGCTTAACTATAAATTCCTGTTTGTATTTTGCCCTCCCTCCACTCCTATTGAAAGAAATCTGAGAAATGGCCAAACTATCAGTATTCTGGAATCTCATTAATTTTTTACAAGGTCCTATATAGATGATTACTAATTGATCGGAAATTGCTTCAGCCAGTTCTCTAAATACTCAAGGGTGATTTTTCATCCAAGTTGAAAATACTTACCAGATTGGAAAAAAAATAATTTGATGTGAGTATTCTATAAACTCAGCTTTCCTTATTCTAGCCTGAGTTTATATTCTTTTGCTAGTTTGTTATCCTAGGTATCTTGATCACACCAAGTTGAAGCAAAAAACCGCCACCTTACATTCTTTGGTCTTTGCATTATTTGTTTAGTAATTTTCCACTCTGGATAGTAAAACAATTCTTTCTTAAATCTCCCTCTTAATATACTGTGTAGAATGCTGCCTTTGTGTCCCTTGCTGGTTGGATCTCATTTCTGTGTCCAGGTCTTTCTGATTCCACGCCCCATGTCTTCGTGCTCTGCTTCTGATACACATCCTTGATGACTTGACCTAATTTCTGCATGTGGCTTTCTTGTATTTGAGGTCACTGAAGAACTTGAGATTTTCCTGTGGTACTTTACTCATATACTTCCTATCCTTCCTCTTCATTGAAAAGCTTACACTTTTACTATCATTTTATTAAGGAAGTGCTAACTCCTTTAAGCTGCATTTTCCCTCAGATTAATTTCCCAAGAGATATGACATTCTTGAGGTTTGCATTTTTGTTTGCTGTCACCATTTTGTTGTTCTACTCCCTTTCAAAATTCATGAGGTATATCCTTTTTATGGTCATTCTTCTGTGAATTGCTCTCTGTTTTTATACTTTCGAACAGTTCCTTGCTGTTCTTGCTAGAAGCAAACATAGGACACACAACTTTATAATTATTTTTTTTTTCTATCATTAGGAAAAATCTCAGTAGTGCATTCTAAGAATTACCTGTGCAATCTTCTCTGCTGTATCCCTTTCTGAATGAGTGTGCATATGGTTGAGTTCCCTATTATCACAAAATCCTGTTCTCTGAATGAATTTATCATCAAAAAATCTATGCTCAAAAAATGCTTCAGCCATCTGATTTGGGGGGGTTCATATTAGAATTTAACCATAGCAAAATCCTTGACTTTATCTGTCTTAATTCAGAGGCTTTCACTGATGTGTCTCACTCTGCCTTCTGGACTTTAAATACCCAGCGCCTGTCCTTGCTCGTCCTTCCCAAGCTGTATTTGGGCAGGACCACTTGACACGTGCACATTCTAGCTGTAGTTGAAGAGCATATGCTGATTCCCAGCCAGGGGGCAGGTCACACAAATGTGATACACTGGATAACAAGGCCTGGAAGGTCAAAATTATGGGAAAGAGGTAAAGATATAAAAGATACATAAAGAGGATGTTAAGGAGAGATGTGTTGGAAGAAGGGAATATAGATTCATTAAATTCAACATATATTAAGTGAAGTGAAATCAACAGCTTACTGTTCACATAATCCCCTTATTTAGGAACCTGTAAACATTACTAACTATAAGGTATTTTAAACCCTCAATTTCTTTACACTCTTACAATAGAAATTCTGCTACCTTCACATAGGCTGGTAAGAGAAATTGTCATTCTTGCAAGAACCAGACAATAAAAAGTAGATGGGAGGGAAGAAAAGACTTTTTTATAATTTGATACCAAGTTGTTGTGAAGTTTTAATCGAATATTTGTGACCTCTTGCCTTGTCAGTTGGTGTCTGAGATTCAAAGAAAGACCCCCCAAGTAAAACTGTTAGGACTAGAACAGCGGTTCTGATATCTAATAGCTAAAAACTGTATGTCCTGATATCTAAAAGCAGCCAGAGGAACAGACTATAATCAAGCCCCCCGAGCCTTTTTCTCTCTTGCTGAGGGCTTGCGGCAGAGGCCTGCGYGAGGGGGGCCAGGCTGGCGGGCCCACGGGGCACCACGGGCGGGGCCCTAGCCTCGGCCTAGGCCGGTGGGGCGGCGAGCGAAGCCCGAGCAGCGCCGAGGGAGCCGGGCACCGGGCAGAGCGGGCTGCCGGCGAGCGCCYGTGAGGGGCCAGCGGCCCCGAAACCAGGCGTTGCGTCGTCGCCAACCGCTGCCCTCCCTCCTGGGGGCTGTCTTTGCTTTTCTGAGCTAAGACCTTGTAGTCTTTACATGACCTGTCGGCCCCATGTTTCCCAGGAACCCGAATGGGAGTTACACAAGCTCCTTCGGGGAGAGCCCGGGCCCTTCCTGGCCCCACGGTCCCCTCCGGGCCMCCCGGTGCCCCTCAGCCCCCAGCCCCAGCCCCGCACGCGGCCTGGCAGACTACAACTCCCAGCATGCCCGGGAAAGGGAGGACGTGACGTCAGAGAAGCGGCCAGAGCGGGGGCGCAGAGACGGAAGCTCCTCCTCGGCCGCGCTCTGGGAGTGTGGCCGTGCCGCCGGGGAGGCTGCGCGCGGAGGAAGTCTGGTCCCGCCGGCTCACCGTCGTGAGAGCGGCGGCCATCTTGTGCGGGAGGAGGCGGCTGCGTTGCGCGGCAGGAGCGGCGGTCGCGCGTCCCCGCGAGCCCTTTCTGCGCCGCGGTCCCTGCTGCCGGGGCGCCATGTCTGCCGAGAGCCCCGAGCCCGCCTCGGCCGAGGAGCAGAAGGTGGGTGCCCGGATGGCCCGCGCCGGCCCGCCGAGCGGCGGGGGAGGCCCGCGCGGCTTCCCCCGTCT
>NW_020447974.1:493797-510288 GCF_003343035.1 Apteryx rowi
GAGCTGCGGGCCCTGCCGCCCGCGGCCGGGGGTGGAGGAGCGGCACCGCCGTGCTGGCCTCCGCGCTCGGCATCCGTGTTCTCCCATCGGTTACCGCTGGCCGCTAGAGCAGGAGGGCCGAGCCACGCGCCCGCGCCCCCGAACCGGCCCCAGCTCCTTCCGCCGCCTGCTTCTCTGCTGGCCGCGGTGTCCTGGGGGGAGAGGTTCTGTCCTCGCAGTGGCAGTGGCTGGAGACCAGCGATAATCCAACTGGTTAAACTTTTATTACTATTACTTATTTATTTAGTTTTTTTTTTAATTCTTAAGACAATCTATCAAGGAGGAAAAATATCCAAAACACAATTGCTTTGCTGCAGCTTGTCTTACTTAAGCATGGCTTCTAGAAAGAACAACTGCTAAGTTTAAAGGCACTATTATGTCATTGCTGTAACTAATAATCTTACAGGCGCTTAAACGGGATTTGGCTTCACAGGTGACTGTATGCTGCTAGCCGTTTCCTTCTGCTGGCTGTGACTTTAAAAAGTCATTTGGTTTCTTAGTTTCGTCATTGTTTTATGGACTCGGTTGCAATCTCGGTTGCAGTTCTCTGATAGGAAGAAGTTATGAAACACAAGTGCTGCTCTGAAGGACTGTAAAAGGAAAAACTTGATCACCTCACCTATTTAAGGTTGTGTCTAATAATTTACAGTTTGTAATATGAATTTGCCATGCAAGTAGGAAAGATTTGAGGTAATACAGAATGATACTGTCGTAAGTACAGTATTCAGACCAACCTTCTATAGCTGGTGTATTGTCCATACTTTTGTGTCCTGCAGCTCAAATCTGTTTTCACATTAGGTAGACTATTAAAAGGATAGTGTTTCTATTCAAAGCATATAAAAATAAATCTGTGGCTGCAGTCCCGGAAAAGCTCTGTAATAAAAGCATAGTAAAACATGTGGTAGCAAGTTTATTGCGATGCCTTCTAGTATGTTCTGATGAAGTCAGGTGACTTGGGCTCATTTTGCCAACTAAGTTGCAGTATGAAGTCTTAAAATGCAGTGCTTACACACTGTATTTTGAAAATTCACTGTTTTTTTGTGTTATAACGTCCCTCACTAATTTCCTACTTCAGTTTTAATCTGGTTAGTTATTCAAGCCAAATGAAATGAAAAAAGCAAATAAAATTGTATTTGTTTTCTGTAAGATTATATCCTGTAAGTATTACTAAGTTGTGTTATGGCATTGCAATACTAAATTGCACTAAAAATGTTTATGCCAGGCTAGGCAAAACTGAACATTGGCTTAGCAAATGCTTAGCTCTGAAGTACTTATTTAAACAAACTTGTTTTGCAATACTTATGTATATGCTTGGAAAAGATTAAGCCCCTAAAGGAACTTTGACTAGAAAGACCTTTTACTGTAAACTCAGACCTTTCACTCTAAACTTTTCTAATGTGGTCTAAGAAGAATGAATATATGTTAGATAGATGAGAAAGATGTTAAACAGGATATTGATATACATTTGAAAACTTGCTGTAAGACCAGTGTTTCCAGTTCTCAGTGTAAAAACTAAGGATATTGTGAGGGGGAATTTGAACAACAACAAGGAACCTTTGGGTTATGGAAAATGTGCTTGGGTGATTTGACTTTGTTTTGCCTTAATGTCCCTATATTTCAGGAAGCTGCTAAAAATGGTGCATCTTGTTTCTGGACTGGCTTTTGCCATAGCTGTTGGCTGAAGAGTTATGTTGTTGCTGTAGTCCCGTTTTCGCATTTCCACCTGTCATTTTGTCCGATTCTTTTGTTAAAGAGGGTGAGCTCTTCATAGCACAGTTTGAAAAGGCTGGTGGGTTTTTTTAGCCATGCAGTTCAGTTGTCCAGCAGATATGAAACCTCACACATTTAGTACTTCTGTAAAGATTAAAAAGCAAAAGCTACCTTTCAATAAATTATCTAACTACTGGCTGTCTTTTAATGAAGTAAGCAGACTTTAGCTATGCAAAAATTCCTGTAGAGAATTTAACTACCACACAAAAGTTATAATTTACTAGGAGGAAGAGCATGGTGTATTTTGATTCTTTTTCCATCTGTTTTTAGTCACTTGGTTATTGTTTCTATAACTCAAAGGAAAAATACTAAATGTAAGAACAGACTTAATGATTTGGGTTCAAGGTCAGTTTGGACCAGTGATGCATCTCAAGACTRCTTGGTACTATCTAGCCTGAAAAAGAATATAAGGCTAGGGCAAGCATGCAGTGGTCTTTCCTGGAATACTATCCCAGGTCTCGGCAATCTATGGCTTAAAAGCCTTCTGAGCTGTGAATGAACTCATCCAATTGCTGTTTGAATCCATCTGAWTTCTTGGCATCTACTCTATCGTCTGGCAAGGAGTTCTATAGTTGAACTGTACATTATATGAAAAGCTATCTTCTTACTTTTCTTTGAAGCTACCATCAACTGGTTCTTGTTTAACACTCCAAGTTTTGGGGTTGAAATTCTTCTTTAATTTGTTTCATACTGTTTTGGAGGTCTTAATTTTCTCGATCAAGAGTAGGTAACCATAGTCTGTGTCTAGTTTAGCCACATTGATGCATGACACAGTGTTAGGGGGKTTTTTTTTGATTCTCTGCTGTGTGATATGTCAGCCCTGAGAATTTGCATAAATGTCTCCTTTGATGCACCATAAATACATACATATGCAACCTATTTATTGTTGGCCCTCTGTTCTTAAATTGTCTTTTATTGGTTAATGTTGGCAAAACATGTCCCCTTAAATGCTTTGTTGGTTCAGTGATGAGTAGCCCAGCATTAGATGTTGAAAGTGTGTTTAGCTGAAAGGATAGCTTTTGAGAAAATCTGGAGGTCAGTGTTGATGTGATAGCAAAGCCTGATAGGAAGAGCACCTGTTGGGGAAGGATTTTTACAACACATGAAAACGGTGGTCTTGATTGGTGCAATATATAGTGAAAAATAATACAGTTTTGTGTTCTGTAGTATGTCAGGTAAACTTTGCATATCTTTGTGCTGCCTAGCTACATTTTCATCTGTAACTGAAGAGCATTGGTTCCAGTCCTCAGAAGCTTCTCTGAAACCGTTATGAGGATTATTGTCTTTCCTTGGTAGAACTGTTAATTTAGATTCCCACTGATTTGTGTGAAGCTCTTGTGAGGTCTTGGACTAATAGAGCAACTAGACTATTATATTTTAAGTCTGTTGGGAGTTATCATACCCTTTGCTTCTGGAGTTTCTTACCAGAAAGATGTTGCATATTATAGATCTTTGAGCTTTTATAAGAGATGTAGGAGAGCACGGTTAATTGTGATGGGCTAGTGTTGTGGCTGTAGTTCTTTGGTAGTTCTGGCTGAAAGAGCCCCCAACTGCTCTGTTCCTCTGTCCTCCCTGCCACTGTGCTGACATACTTTTTTGTGTAGCTGCTTGGTGAACCAGTGTGGGGAGACTGATCCAAGTGAGACACAACCCAGCATGAAAAAGGAATCTATGTAGATGGTTGTTTCTCAGTTGAATTAGTTTCTGTGACCTGTTCATGTGGAGTATACACAGTCATGCTGACTGCTACGATGAAAAGATGATGACATAGATGGAAAAGAGTGTGAAGGGGCTCCTTATACTGCTTTACACTGAATATGAAACTTTAGTCACAGGTGAATGCTGGGCTCTCCTGATGCCAAAGACAATTCTTTTCCTGACTGAAAGTCTTCCTGTGACTTCAGATGGTAATTATATTTCAAGGCCTACATCAGCCAGTGCAAATAAATATATTTTTTCCCGAACAAGCCATGGTTTGCATGCAAAAAATGATATTGGCCAAATATTGGAAAGTAGTGAAAGAAGAATTTTGAATTGAAGATATTTTAGAAATGATCTGGTAGAAGAAACTGTGCTATATGCATCAAATTGCTACGTGAACTGGAGCAGATGAGTGTAAAGTAGAGGTCAGTGTGGAAAGACTGGATGTACAAATTACAGCTTTTGACAAATTAATATCTTCAAATCATTACTTTGGGCATCTGCATTTTACAGTGCACTCATAAAATAAGCATTTTATTCTATGTAAATGAGCTATCTCACTATCTTCATAGTTTAGGATGATCATAGATAACACTGGCCTTCCATAAAAGGCCAATATGCAGAACTGCAGTATTGCTGTCATTAATATGATAGCAAGCATATTTTTGGGACTGAGGTATTTTAATACTGTTTCATGGTGAACATCAGTGCGTCACAGTTATAGCACAGTCATAAAAAATAGATTGTTTCAAGCATGCAAGTACTAATCTGTCTCTGCTACTTTATGATGAAGCAGAGGTAACTGGAAAAAGTCCTGTGTCTCTTGCCCAGCTTTCAACATTTGTTTGAACCTAGTGAAACCCTACCTTTGGCTGAAAAATGCTTTTGTTGTTGAAATTGAATAACATACCTTGCTCTTGATACAGACTACTTTTCTGTAAAAGTGAATTGTGTTGTTTATATTTGAACATGTTCAGGGAAGGCATTTATGTAAGATGGGAAGCTGAACTCTTACAGTTGCTATAAATGTTCTTGAGAGAATATGAAAATGTCTATTCAAATAATTGATACATTCAGATGCTAGCATAAATCAGTATGTTGGTGGATTGCCTGTGAAGGTGTTCTGACATAGTGTATTCTGACATATTTAACTTACAGTATTGTTAATTGTATTTCAGGAAATGGAGGATAAGGTGATCAGCCCGGAAAAAGCTGAAGAAGCAAAATTGAAAGCAAGATATCCTCATCTGGGCCAGAAGCCAGGAGGCTCAGACTTCTTGAGAAAGAGGCTTCAAAAAGGAGTGAGTTCTTTATTGTCCACAGGGTATGGACAAGAAATTCCAAAACTCCCATATCTGTGATTTTTTTCACTCTGCAGACCTTCATATGCCTAAAACTGCAAAGAAGTTTAAACTTTTTCTGGAAAAGCACAAGGAAGAGAAACCTGTTAAAACACCATTTCCACAAAATACATATCCAGTTGGCAAGGTAGCTGCTTACAGCATCAATGGCTTAACTGYACCTTTAAGAAGAAAATTAGATTTAAAAGCTGGGTCACTGCTGCTGTGCTAGACTTCCATAAAAAACATTATAGTAAACATTATGGGTCAGAACCTCATCCCTGTTCTGTACTGATCTTATCTTGATCTTATCTTATCCATTCTTACACTGCCAAAACGCAAGGCCATTCTTAATTATTGTCCATGGTTTTAGCTCGTGAAGGCTTGGAGCATCTGTGATGTTACACCAACCACCATCTTGCATCAGTAGCTTGAGAATGGCATTGTAATTCTGAATATATACCCTAGCCTAGAGTAATGGTAGAATAATGAAGAATGAATTAGTATTTCAATATTGTTCCACATTCAACCAATGTCTTTTATGTTCTTAAAGTCATTTAACTGATTTTTGCTCTTTAATTATTCATAAAGTGATTCTGTTGTGCATTTCAGGCACGTTAGTGACTTCTGTTCTTGGAAAAATCTTAGTATATCACAACTTTTGATGGTGCTTTCATTACTGTCTTGCTGGTTTTTTACTACTGTCTAGGCCCTTTGAGTGCACACAATGATTACAAGTATAAATCCTTCATGTACCAGCTGTTGTTCAGTGCTGATCTAGTTTTTATGCTATCTGGTAATGTCTCCTGGGAACTGACTGCTATTGGTGGCTTTTTTGGACATGCCCTCTCATAAGTTAGAGCATACACAGCATAGTTAATGGCTGCTGGGAACAGTCAGGTAGTAGATCAGGTGGCTTCTTCTGTGAGTTACGATATTACGTGGTCAAAGGCAACCTAAGTGAGACACCAGCTGGTTCATAGTGTGTGTAGGCACAGAACAGTCATGGTAAGTGTGTATGGCGCTGATGATTTGGGAAGACAGCACTGTAAGATCAGCGTTCTTTTTGTCCACAGAGCAATTGTTACGGCTTTTTGTAGTCRGTGCAAATGTGAAAAAAATGCCAACAATAATAACAATCTTGACAATATCTTCATCTTGATAATAGTACTGTTTATGCAAAGGATGTTATAGCCCATATTTTCAAATTTGAGCGGTTGGATGTCGTTTTGTTTTTAGTATTTTGATCCAGACCCATTAAGATCAAGAGAAGGTCATCTTATTTGGCTCAGGGTTTGGGATTCTGCTACTGAGATGAAGGATAACAAAAGGTTGTGGGTTCTGATTCATAACCTGCCTTCTTCAGTTCTGTTCTTCAGTTCTGTACTCATGATGTGGTGGTAATACTTTTCTCCCATGTTATGTCTTTTATGGTTTTTCTTTAATATGTTCAGTGTCTTTAAAGGAGGAAGCACCTGTATTTGGTGTAGGCCCGTGGTGCGCTTTGGGCTGCCTGAATTGCTGCATTTTAAAATAGAGTCTGGATAGTGAGTATACTTTCAAATAGTATTTGTGACACCAAGACTTCTATGCAAATTTAGAGTCTGAGTGGGATGATCAAATACAGGCCATCTATGAGAAGCTAGAGTATATCAGAAGAAAATACAGAAATAAGCTAAAGGAAGAAATGGGCTGATATTCTAATGCATGAAAGGTGTTTTTTAGACTTTTTTCTAAACTTATATTCTCAGATTCTCTTGTATTTAACAACTAGGACATGCTCTGCCTGTATAATTGGATGCATACATCATTAGCATGTTTCCTCCAGAATAATAATAGATAAGAATGGATGCTGTGCTTCTGCAGAAAGAATTCTAGTTCTACGGATGGAAATATATATATGCTAATAGCAGTAATGCATTGAACAATTTGTTATTACTTAGTTCCTGTTTAAAAGGTGCTTTTCATTGTTTCCATATTGAAGCACAAAATACAAAAGCCTATTTCCAGGCCTGTCTGCAGGCCTAGTCTGCAGATACAGTGCCAGAATATTGTGGTGTAAAAAGGATTACACTGTCAAAAGGATTGAAGAAGATTTGCCAGTGCAGGTATGTGGTTCAGATGTACTGACTGCCTGGGAAAAACAATTTGCTGATTTTTTTTTTTTTTTAAGGCTCTAGCAAACTACAGCAGGAAACATTGAATGCCTTCTTCAGGAGCCCTGAATAAACATCCTTTTTGTCTCTTAGGTAAATGCCTGTTAATTCAGGTGTTCAAATTACTTCTCTTCAACTGCTGCTGCTGAACATTTTACAGGTAGTTAGTACTAATACAAAATGAAGAGAGTGGTGGTAGTATGTTCTCTGGAAGTGCTTAAACATAACAGGTAATGATGGTTGCTGTTCAACTGACTTAGAGGTACAAGCCCATGTAAACTTACCTAGGGAGTGTTCTCTTCAGAGATGATTGTGCATTGTAAGCAACAATTGCTAGTGTGGATCTTTGCTCTGAATCTAATTTTTGGCTTCGCTTGGTAATCTGTGCAAAGTTATAGGTTAAAAGTACTGCAGTGGTAGACCTCTGAGTAAGGTATAAGTAAAATGCAACTGTTTCTCTAAAATGTGTCAACCAGCAGTTGAAGACTTCATGCAGCACTTGGATGATACCTAATCTTATCATAAGGCAGATAATTATAACAGTCATTTGTCTTTAACATYCAGAGATAACTTGACGTTTTGAGAGGTGTGACAACAAAAAAGACTGTAAAGGTTAATGCTAATAAAAGCTTACAGTAATATAATAGATAAGAATGCTTGTATTTAAGGAGCACTGTTTTGCAAAGTGAATGTAAAGCAAAATTCAAACTTACTGTACTCCTTAGATTGTAAATGAATGTCTTACGTCCAGAAGAAACCTGGAGTTGGGATAAGAATTTCATTCACACAGTGCTTTTCAGAAGGACAGGACAGTAGATTTGGCTCAACTAAATGATAGGTTTTGGAACTTAGAAATTGTAGCTTCACTCTTTTAATGTATGCAGCTAAGAGATTTTCTTGTTATATGCAGTTTTGTGCTGTTTTGATCTGGTATGCTAGAGCAGACTCAGTTCTCCAGCTTTAGTTCATACATTGGTTAGTCTGTCTAGCAGAAGTTGCTCACTGCAACAAATTTTGCAAACCCCAAGGACTGAAGCATGGGTGAGTGATGCTGTTGTGAAAATCAAGGCAAAAATAATGCTCACATGGTATTAGATTAATGGTATATGTGGAACCTTAACTATATACTTACTAATGTTCAGAGTTTAGCTATGCATGCCTGATAGTTTTGATATGACTTTTTTGGATCAACATAGAGCTAGCTACCTTGCCCATTCAAACAGTTTTAATAACTATTTTTAAGTTTTAAAGAATCTATTTAACCATGTAATTCAGTGTATATATCTAATAACACTTCAGGCTTTTAAATATGTATAATTTTGTCTTCTAGCAAAAGTACTTTGATTCTGGCGATTACAACATGGCTAAAGCAAAGATGAAGAATAAGCAACTGCCTACTGCAGCTCCTGACAAGACAGAAGTCACTGGTGATCATATTCCTACTCCACAGGATCTCCCACAGCGGAAACCTTCTCTTGTTGCTAGCAAGCTGGCTGGCTGACTAGAACAGCTGAACTGCATGAATATTCTCATTCCTGTTATTTCTCCTTAATAGTTATTTCTCACCCTTACCCCCCCCCCTTTTTTTCTTACACTAAGTCATGAGACTGACAGCTTTGCAGGTAGCGATAGCATGTGCTGCTATTGTAAGGGAGTACTGTTAAGAAGTAAAACGTGTAGTATTTGGACTAGTTGAGAACAATGCACTGATTAAAAGGACAAGTTTGGTTAGAGCAATGTAATCTACTTGAAAATGTACATATTGCCCATTTCCTAGTGTAGGACTGGTTCCAGCAAGTGACATCGCAAGTTTTACAACTTTTAATGTTTCTGCTTTTGTTATTTCACCTTAATTACAGCATATTTGTATTTAATATAACCTCCAGTTGTGTTGGTTTTTCTTCTGTGTTTGGGTTTGTTGTCTAAAATAGAGATTTAGACCACAAGTTGCTTGAAGGTGAAGCATGTATAAAAACAAAGACAGGGCTCTGATTGAATTTTGTTTCTGCTCTTGAATTTGAACGGCCTTAAACCTGTTTCAGCTTTAACAATAGAGTTTTTACTTGGGCAATATTTGCCCATTCTGGTGTAACTCTTGTGAATCTAGTGCTTATTGACAACTGCCTGTTGAAGCTGGTATTCTCTTCAGTTCCGTAGCTTAGAACGCACTTTCATTGAAGATGTGAATGAAGTGTGCATGTGCATAGACTGTTGAATTCACTCTTGTGCCATTTTTGTAAATACAATAGTTTTGCACAACCTTTTGCAAACGTCTGTTAATCTTACATTTTAAAAAGCAGATAACGTGCCAATCAAAGCACAAGTGATTCTGTATCTTTCAGAGTACCTGAAACTAAGAGCCCAGAATCTTGCTACTGAAAGTAAAAAATTGTAAACCTGAGATTTGTGAAACACATATTTACACTTGACTCAGCCATATGCTTTTGCAGTTGTATATTTTGTTTAACAACATCCCACATTCAAATTTAATCTGAAATTCATACCTATATTTGAAGGCAGGTGCCCTTCCTGTTCAGCATCTCTTTAAGCTTTTAAAGCTGAAATGTGCTGTGTGATGATGGGAAAGATGGTCAAATGAACTGTGCTTGAGAGTTTCCCTCTTGGCAAACTCCAAATCTAAGCTTGCTAAGGTTTGATATTCTGTTGTCTTTGACTCTTTTAGACTTCTGTAAGTGAAAGAGTATACCTCTTTAATTTTTTTTTCTTGAACTCCTGAAGTGGTAGTAAACTAACTCCTTATCTCTTTGTTATACAGCAGCTGCTCACTGGCTTTGGGCAACATAAAAAAAAATGGAACTGGTATTTATATAATGACCTATGGAGGAATAGGCAGTTTTTCATGTCAGGAAATGGGAGCAAACTTCAGACCATCTACATGATGCAGGTCATAAGTACTAGATTGCCAAAATACAGTTGATATTAGATAGGTAACCTGATGCATTAAAGAGCATGTTTGTTCAATGAAATCAGATGTATTAAAGTGCAGTGTGATCCATAATGTAATTGATTTTAATTATAAGTAATCACAGCCTTGATGTTCTCTGGGAGTATAAGCTCTTTAAAAAGAACAGCCTACTGAATACTTTTTTCTTTAAAGAAAATATTCTGATACGTTTCTATTAAAAAATAATAAAAAAGGCACCAATACAGGCATTATAAGAAAAATGTTCTTAATGAAGGTACATGTTTTTCAAATGATGTGCTTTTTATTGACACGTTCAGAAAGGTCTTACAGGATAAATAACTGCTAGCCTAGAAGAACACTGTCCCGTATTTTCTGCAGTCCTCCCTTCTAAAGGCAAACTTAAGCATCAGAAAATGATCAGGAAAATGAATAATCTTAATTTGGTCTCAGTTTGATCAGAGCATGAGCAAAGTCTATTGGTGTTTATATAACCAGTATATTCTTCTCAGTTCAGAGAATTTCCAAATTGCTAACCTTATTCTTTTCAGTCTTTCAGTCTGTATAGTAATTAAGGACAGGCTTGAGAGAACTCCATCCCACACCTTATCTGCCATTAGCATTATAATGAATTTGTGATTTTTTTTTCCACAGGAACAGGCTGAAGAAACAGACCTACTTGGTTTCTTTAGGTAAGAAGTTAGGCTGGGAGAAGAATTTATCAAGTTAAATGAAAACCAGAATAGCAAGGAAACTGAATTTATTGAAGTAAACTGCTTTTTATAGATGTTTGTCCTAATGTGAAAATCCCTCTTTATTTTTGTATGTATAAATGAAAATTGAAACTTAATTATAGGACTAGGCCTGAAACAAATTTTGAACAATTGAAGATGACTTGCTGTGTATTGTCTGGTGCCACTATTCTGTAGTTCACATAGGGTAAGTTTTCTTGATGTTTAGGAAGGTTTAAAAATAGCCATTCAAATTTAAACATTCCATTTGTTCAGCTACATCTCGGCTCGTCCTGCTGACTGGACAGCACAAGCTCTTCTGATGTGCACTCAGTGGCTTGCAGTTTTTAAGGCTACTACAAATTCAGCTACAAATATCTTATCCACACGAAGTGTATATTTGGAGTACTGTATTACTAACTAGGTCAATGACTGATTATGAGCCTTCACACCTGACAGACCTCAGCAGCAGGCACAGCTATTTTAATACTACACACTATTGAAAACTCAAGTCCAATAATCACTTAATAGTAAATCAAACGTGACTGCAAATTGATGCTTACTTTCAGCTTACTCCAGCAAGATAACTCAGCTATCCAAACTTATGTACATAATGTATTATATGAGTTTTACCATTTGATAATGACCTTTTTCAAAGAAAACCTGTCCACACTGTAGTCTGGCAGTCCCTTTCATATCTTGCCTTTAAAAATAGTGTTTAGTTATTAGAGTAGTACTCATGTAGGCTAATAATAGTTGATAGCACCAACATTTTATTCAAGATAGTTACAAGTGGATTAATTACAACTTCAGAGATATGTCCCAAATCTGTAGCACCAAAGGCTTCCCTCTCATTGTTCTTTATGTAGTAGGACAGTGTTTGTGTAAAGGCCACAGGAGTACATTTTGTTGGACATATTTACACCCAGTCAAGGTGTTACAGTGATGAAAATGTCAATTGTTCTTTACAAACATACACATTGTATAGTATACAGAATAAATTGATCTACTTAGTTTTTATTGCAATGTGCAGATTTGTCTTGTCTTTACTGTGGTTTCCTAAATGATACTGCATACTTCCTTATTCTTTATGGATAATTTCTAAAACCTGAATCTTGCTACTCTGTATCATTAAAAATATGACTGGGCTTTGGTTTGTAGTATGTTAGACTACAGAATTACTTTAATGTAATCACATTTATATATATTTCAGTGCTTATTTTTCTAATAAGGCAATTAAAGCTTATTGTTTGAAAACTCTGTAACAGATGATTGTTTTGGTCCCTTATACAGAGTGAGGGGGATTTCTGGGAATTAACTTGGCATATAGAACTTTGCATTGCTATAGATTATATTGACCTGAGTATGACAAAGTTTCCAAGAAATCAAGATCTTGGAAAAAAAATCCCACTGATCTTGTATTCAGACTGTGCCTTGGGTACTGGTCTTCTGTGCAACTTCAAGATCCTCATGGTATGCTTATACAATTAGTTCAGTAACCAAATCTATACTAACACCCTGTACGCTCTACATCTATACCAAACTGAGGAGAACAATGTCCAATTTAAGTAGTGTAGTCCAGATACCATACTGAGGCAATGCAAAGGCGGCATTAGCACTAGCATTAGTATCCTAGCTCATCTGAATCTCACCGTATGGGGAGTGGCATCCATTTTCAGGCAAATTCAGACCATTTAAAAACAGGTTTATTGCCCAAATCTATTTCTAGTTAACAATGAAGCAGGTAGAGTCGCACAGACCTGCGTTCAGAGGAGCTTTGCATTTAGTAGCTGTGGTCACAGAAGAGTATGCCTACATCAGATCAGGAGGGAGACAAGATTGCAACAACTTGTTTGATGGCTTAGGGGGTTTTCTGAAAGACGTGAAAGAATAGACTAGGGGAGCATGTGGGGCATGTGAGCAGGTTGAGTGCTTTTAAACTTAAAGTGGAGTTGGGCTGAATGTATGGTTTGATACTTATTTCTGCTTTAGTACAAGTGAGCCACCTTCTTCCAAATTCAAGTCTTTGCAATAGTTTTATCTCAAAACTTGGCTTTTTCATCCTAATTTCTGGCATCTATAGATCCAGAGTAACTTGAAATCCTGAAAGTTCTGTACGTATTCAAAGTGTTTATTTCCATTAAATATTTCTCTTGAAAATGCTTCTGAAATACTTGCACAGAGGCAGACAAGCTTTAGCTTTAGTTTAGAGGAAGGTGACTGAATTGTTCCTGTCTTTCTCAGGCTTCGTGTTGCAACTAGGATGCTGCTTGATGTATTTTTATGTATAAATATTTTTGCATATTTATAGCAGGTACAGAAGTCTGTTTAGTTATGGCTGTGAAAAACATTGCCAAAGCCTCCACCAGTTTCAGATAGATGTTTATTTGTCTCTGGTTTAAGATGGGAATATAAAATACTTTTTGTTCCTCACTTTGTCTTAATTTAATAGCAGATTCCTGTTGGTGGTTTTAGTTTACCTTATTGCAGAACAATATTGTAGCTGTTACTTAGAAATATGCTTAGATGATGTCAACTTCCCTTAACAGTATTATGGGATAACCATCCTCTGACACTTCTGGTGCAGGAACACTTGAATTTGTAGAAACTCGATTCAACTTCTGGTGATGTTCCTGTCTTTAAAGGAGTGCGAGTATGATAGTGTTGTTTCTTACTGGATTTGAGGGGGGAGGAAGGGAACAACTGTAAGAGTCTTCCTTGAGAAATAGGATTTGGATTTTTAAATGTGCAGCACTTTCTTGGAGTTGAATTATAGAGCTGAAAGTACAAGAATGCTTAGATGCAAGAAATGGGAGCTGTAGGTTCTTCTAAACATCAAGTCTGTTCTCATTTTTTTGGTTTTTTTTATACTGTTATTTCTGCTGTTATATTGAAAGGAAATTATTTGATGTTCTAAAGACTACAGAAATCATCCTAGTAGGATGAGGATACTAGGGAATACTTGGGAATTTCATCATGCCATTAAGAAACATCATGCCGTTTAAGACTACTCTCTTCTGAAAGCCCACAAAAATAAAGTAAATCCCGAGTTTTATCTGGAGAATATGTACACAGCATATGATTCTCTTATGTTACATTTCAGAGCTTTTAACTGATTTTTAACTCTTTAATCAGTACTGGCTGAAACCAACGCAGTTTGTTTCTTACAACTAAAAGTTATAGGCCTAATCCTTGAAGTGTGAGAACATAGGAAAGGATAGGATGAGGATTTTAACCTGTGAATTCCTGGGTTAGCTTTGTGTTAGCTTTTTCCACTATCCAGTGGAAGCTTGAAATTAAACTGATGGTCAAAGCTGGATATACCAAGAGCTTTTCTGAGGGAGTGGTTGGGCCCATCCACTATATCGTATGAACGATACCATGTTTGTTATGTTACCAGTGTGTGTTATTTCTGTGCCTCTAATGACTTCCCTTTTTCGCTGGATCAGCAGAGAATCCACTGATGAGTATGGCACAACGTGACAACAATCGAGCAGGTAGTCCTAAGTCAGAGGGGAATTTTTATGCCACAGTTGAACAGACCATGGGTATAAACAGAACATGGCTATAAGCAAAAAGACATGACACATGCTTTGTATTCACTTCTGAAGAAAGTTATCTTTCCAGGAATTGAGATTAGTTTTTCTACTTTTTTTTTTTTGATGGGATCGAAATTCAGTGTAAAATTGTGTATGTGGACTCTGTCAGTCACGTGAGCCATTCATTCATAGCTGGAATACCCTGGATATATGTCCTGAAATCAAATGCCATATATGATCTTTTTGAAAATTTGCTGTGCAAGATATGAGACAAGGACATCTTTAAGATTTTGCCAGCAAGTGTTTGAAGCAGGAGATGCTTGTTAAACTAATAGCTAAGTAGTCAGTCTAGATATGTTAAAAACAGGTTGCTTTTCTACAACTTTCATAGCCCCCAATTCCTGTCCTTAATGACAGATTTGAAATCCTGGTTTATGCAAATTGTGTCAAATCATAGCGTATTTTGGACTTGGCTATCTATTTTTTGCTGGTGCTTGTAATTACATTCAGCTCCTGAGCCTCAGCTGTGAATGGCTGATAGAGTAATCCACAGTCCAACTGAACTCCTGAATTCCTGATAGATGGCATCCTAAAGAAAGGATATTAAATATCAGATATGAAGCAACACACGTGAGAGGGGAGACTCAGGTTCCTCCTGGAAATAAAATTAGGAGATTTTTGTGGTCCAGACATCCAGATTCATACATCAAGTCTGTTAAATGGGGAGAATCAGAATCTTAAACCCCAAATCACTATTCCTCTCACTTGTTCTTTTCTGTTATATATGAAAGGTGACTGGTAGCTTTGTAGTGTAGATCTCTGTTTTACTGTGGTGTGTATACGAAGAGCAGCTGTGCAAGCTTCTTGCCTTGACCTGGGCATGAATTAGCAGAAACCAGTCCTTGGCTTCTCCTAGGACTGGCAGCAAGTGTCCCTGTTCTGTCGATGGCAGTGTGCTTCCTAGGTGTGGGGCAATGATAGTAATCTCAGGTGATAATCCTGGACATATTGGCAAAATATGGGAAGGAAGGTATTATTTTAATTCAATTCTGATTAACCAGTTTCAACTTTCTGAACTCTCCCAGCAAAACCAATGATTCTTTAACCTCTTTTTTGAATTTACTAACTTTAGTTTATTAGCCATGATCTTATATCTGGAGCTAATATGAACAACTCTCAGTAAGGCTCCATATTTTCATCTTAGTTATTTTTCATCTTTTTCATTTGCCTTTGCTACCTTCTTTATCTCCTTTTTCAGATAGCAGCAGTAAAGTACAGTTAGTGATTATAGTGTTTATTGGGAGTGTTTATTTTGGGAGTCAAGGGAGCTTGCTTTTATTTCTGGCTGTTGCTGAGTTGATGTGTAATCTTGAGCCCATCTCTTTCATGGCTGTCTTTATCTAAAACAGATTTGTGTATTTCTTTACTAGTCTTAGCTGCATCTTTCTGCAAGAGTCTGGATACTATCTGCTGAATCCAAAGCTGCTATTTAAACAGTTAAATTTTGCACAGAGATACTGCTTGAAGAATCAAAGCACTTTGCCACACTCTCCGTCAGAGATGCCTGTTTTGATCTTGTTTTGTACACTTTGAATGAATGATAGGATGTGTTCTAAGGTGAAAAAGTAAACTATTCTTGAGACAGTAGTAATTGTCGAAGGAGCCTTGCCACAATGTGTGCTCTAAGAAAGGCCAGTTAACAATTCATAAAGCAAATGAGCTCCCTTCTCAAGACCCAACCAGAATATGGATTCTGCTTTTTGTTCTCTTGATGTGGAAGTTAAACTTTTCAAAGATGTGTATCTCCCTTTCCCTCCGAGACCTGGACTTGCTTATCTAAGGGGACCAGTTCTCTTCAGCATTTCCATTAACAGCTTAAGTGATAAAGACACATGATTTGTAGAGGTTATCAGGCTGGAAAAGGCTGTAAATACTTGAAAGTATGGGATTAGAATCAGTGAGAGAAAGTACTAAAAATGGAAAATATTGCGCTTTAAAAGGCAGGAGTAAAAGATAAGAATCAGGGGCCAGGCGGTAGGATGGCAGAGGGGAACCTGGAGGTTGCACCAGGCTGCAAACCGGGTACGAATCCAGTAACGCGAGGGTGTTGCGCGAAGGCCACGTCTTACGCCGGGAGGGCGCGCGAAGGGGAGAGCTGCTCGGGCGGCAGGGAAGCGCTTCCTGCAGCGGGCGCGGCCCAGCGCAGCCCCGCGGCGGCGCTCCCGGGCGCGGCAGCGGGGAAGCGAGAGCAGGCGCGAGCAGCGCTCGTGGGAAAGGGGATAACGTGGGTTT